>NW_028320258.1:0-37452 GCF_062004578.1 Staurois parvus
GTCTCCTCCCTGTACTCCGTCTCCTCCCTGTACCCCGGTACCCCGTCTCCTCCCTGTACCCCGGTACCCCGTCTCCTCCCTGTACCCCTGTTCCCGTCTCCTCCCTGGGTCATGTGTGGGGTTCTCAGCGGACCCCCGTTCAGCAGTAAAGCGATCGTCTCCCCCCCGGGCAGTGATTTGGTTTAGGTATCCTCCCTGTACCCCGTCTCCTCCCTGTACCCCGGTACCCCGTCTCCTCCCTGTACCCCGGCTCCTCCCTGTACCCCGGTACCCCGTCTCCTCCCTGTACCCCTGTTCCCGTCTCCTCCCTGGGTCATGTGTGGGGGTCTCGGCGGACCCCCGTTCAGCAGTAATGCGATCGTCCCTCCCCCCCCGGGCAGTGATTGGGTTAAGGTATCCTCCCTGTACCCCGTCTCCTCCCTGTACCCCGGTACCCCGTCTCCTCCCTGTACCCCGGTACCCCGTCTCCTCCCTGTACCCCTGTTCCCGTCTCCTCCCTGGGTCATGTGTAGGGGTCTCGGCGGACCCCCGTTCAGCAGTAAAGCGATCGTCTCCCCCCCCGGGCAGTGATTGGGTTAAGGTATCCTCCCTGTACCCCGTCTCCTCCCTGTACCCCGTCTCCTCCCTGTACCCCAGTACCCGTCTCCTCCCTGTACCCCTGTTCCCGTCTCCTCCCTGTACCCCAGTACCCCGTCTCCTCCCTGTACCCCGGTTCCCGTCTCCTCCCTGTACCCCAGTACCCCGTCTCCTCCCTGTACCCCGTCTCCTCCCTGTACCCCGTCTCCTCCCTGTACCCCGGTACCCCGTCTCCTCCCTGTACCCCCGTCTCCTCCCTGTACCCCGGTACCCCATCTCCTCCCTGTACCCCTGTTCCCGTCTCCTCCCTGGGTCATGTGTGGGGGTCTCGGCGGACCCCCGTTCAGCAGTAAAGCGATCGTCTCCCCCCCCGGGCAGTGATTGGGTTAAGGTATCCTCCCTGGACCCTGTACCCCGTCTCCTCCCTGTACCCCGGTACCCCGTCTCCTCCCTGTACCCCGGTACCCCGTCTCCTCCCTGTACCCCGGTACCCCGTCTCCTCCCTGTACCCCTGTTCCCGTCTCCTCCCTGGGTCATGTGTGGGGGTCTCGGTGGACCCCCGTTCAGCAGTAAAGCGATCGTCTCCCCCCCCCGGGCAGTGATTGGGTTAAGGTATCCTCCCTGTACCCCGTCTCCTCCCTGTACCCCATCTCCTCCCTGTACCCCGGTACCCCGTCTCCTCCCTGTACCCCTGTTCCCGTCTCCTCCCTGGGTCATGTGTGGGGGCCTCGGTGGACCCCCGTTCAGCAGTAAAGCGATCGTCTCCCCCCCCGGGCAGTGATTGGGTTAAGGTATCCTCCCTGGCAGGATCTGGGCTCTCGGGTGTCTCTGGGATCCTACAATCGCCCGCTTCATCTGTGAATTAGTTGTAATCCAATCGAGCGTGTCCGCCCGTCCTCGGCCCATGACGGCCAATGTTGTCTTCATCTGTAAGTGAGTCTGAGAGATGTCAACAGAGAGCTGTGGGAACGTAAGCCGCCATATGAAAGATTTAGCAGCGGGAGGGGAGGGGGGCGCTATGTGGGGGGAGATCTGACGCCATTCACTCATTAGTGTCAGCGCACCTCTCATCACCTGGCCTCGGCCTATGTGGGTGATATGCCGCAATCCGCACAGCCATACATGGCGCTAAAGGGTCACTCCACCCAAAAGTGATACTTCAGGTATAGAGTGGGGGGCTGGGCCCCCAAAGCTTTCCTATAGGGGACCCCAGGGTGGAGCTCCTCCTGCCATAGTCCCTGCTCTGATGCTGATCCCTTCTCCAGCTCTGGCAGGGACTTCCGTTCCAGGCGGCTTCTGGAACCTTCCGAAGAAGGAAAATCCAACCAGACGTGAGGATAGCAAGGCTCTGATTCCTAACCCTAAGACCCCCCAAGTGCCGGGGGTGTCATTCTTCTGGGACCCCTAAGTCTCAGGGTGTCATTGTCCTGGACCCCCAAGTGTCAGGGTGTCATTGTTCTGGACCCCCAAGTGTCAGGGTGTCATTGTTCTGGGACCCCCAAGTGCCGGGGGTGTCATTCTTCTGGGACCCCTAAGTCTCAGGGTGTCATTGTTCTGGGACCCCCAAGTGTCAGGGTGTCATTGTCCTGGACCCCCAAGTGTCCATGCGTCATTCTTCTGGGACCCGTAAGTCTCAGGGTGTCATTGTTCTGGGACCCCCAAGTGTCAGGGTGTCATTGTTCTGGACTCCCAAGTGTCAGGGTGTCATTATTCTGGGACCCCCAAGTGTCAGGGTGTCATTGTTCTGGGACCCCCAAGTGTCAGGGTGTCATTGTTCTGGGACCCCAAGTCTCAGGGTGTCATTGTTCTGGGACCCCAAGTCTCAGGGTGTCATTGTTCTGGGACCCCAAGTGTCAGGGTGTTATTGTTCTGGACCCCCAAGTGTCAGGGCGTCATTGTTCTGGGACCCCCAAGTGTCAGGGTGTTATTGTTCTGGACCCCCAAGTGTCAGGGTGTCATTGTTCTGGGACCCCCAAGTCTCAGGGTGTCATTGTTCTGGGACCCCAAGTGTCAGGGTGTTATTGTTCTGGACCCCCAAGTCTCAGGGTGTCATTGTTCTGGGACCCCAAGTCTCAGGGTGTCATTGTTCTGGACCCCCAAGTGTCAGGGTGTCATTGTTCTGGGATCCCAAAGTGTCAGAGTGTCATTGTTCTGGGATCCCAAAGTGTCAGGGTGTCATTGTTCTGGGACCCCCAAGTGTCAGGGCGTTATTGTTCTGGACCCCCAAGTGTCAGGGCGTCATTATTCTGGGACCCCCAAGTGTCAGGGCGTCATTGTTCTGGGACCCCCAAGTGTCAGGGCGTCATTGTTCTGGGACCCCCAAGTGTCAGGGCGTCATTGTTCTGGGACCCCCAAGTGTCAGGGCGTCATTGTTCTGGGATCCCATAGTGTCAGGGCGTCATTGTTCTGGGACCCCCAAGTGTCAGGGTGTCATTGTTCTGGGACCCCAAAGTGTCAGGGTGTCATTGTTCTGGGACCCCCAAGTGTCAGGGTGTTATTGTTCTGGACCCCAAAGTGTCAGGGTGTCATTGTTCTGGGACCCCAAGTGTCAGGGCGTCATTGTTCTGGGACCCCTAAGTGTCAGGGCGTCATTGTTCTGGGACCCCCAAGTGTCAGGGTGTCATTGTTCTGGACCCCCAAGTGTCAGGGTGTCATTGTTCTGGGACCCCCAAGTGCCGGGGGTGTCATTCTTCTGGGACCCCTAAGTCTCAGGGTGTCATTGTTCTGGGACCCCCAAGTGTCAGGGTGTCATTGTCCTGGACCCCCAAGTGTCCATGCGTCATTCTTCTGGGACCCGTAAGTCTCAGGGTGTCATTGTTCTGGGACCCCCAAGTGTCAGGGTGTCATTGTTCTGGACTCCCAAGTGTCAGGGTGTCATTATTCTGGGACCCCCAAGTGTCAGGGTGTCATTGTTCTGGGACCCCCAAGTGTCAGGGTGTCATTGTTCTGGGACCCCAAGTCTCAGGGTGTCATTGTTCTGGGACCCCAAGTCTCAGGGTGTCATTGTTCTGGGACCCCAAGTGTCAGGGTGTTATTGTTCTGGACCCCCAAGTGTCAGGGCGTCATTGTTCTGGGACCCCCAAGTGTCAGGGTGTTATTGTTCTGGACCCCCAAGTGTCAGGGTGTCATTGTTCTGGGACCCCCAAGTCTCAGGGTGTCATTGTTCTGGGACCCCAAGTGTCAGGGTGTTATTGTTCTGGACCCCCAAGTCTCAGGGTGTCATTGTTCTGGGACCCCAAGTCTCAGGGTGTCATTGTTCTGGACCCCCAAGTGTCAGGGTGTCATTGTTCTGGGATCCCAAAGTGTCAGAGTGTCATTGTTCTGGGATCCCAAAGTGTCAGGGTGTCATTGTTCTGGGACCCCCAAGTGTCAGGGCGTTATTGTTCTGGACCCCCAAGTGTCAGGGCGTCATTATTCTGGGACCCCCAAGTGTCAGGGCGTCATTGTTCTGGGACCCCCAAGTGTCAGGGCGTCATTGTTCTGGGACCCCCAAGTGTCAGGGCGTCATTGTTCTGGGACCCCCAAGTGTCAGGGCGTCATTGTTCTGGGATCCCATAGTGTCAGGGCGTCATTGTTCTGGGACCCCCAAGTGTCAGGGTGTCATTGTTCTGGGACCCCAAAGTGTCAGGGTGTCATTGTTCTGGGACCCCCAAGTGTCAGGGTGTTATTGTTCTGGACCCCAAAGTGTCAGGGTGTCATTGTTCTGGGACCCCAAGTGTCAGGGCGTCATTGTTCTGGGACCCCTAAGTGTCAGGGCGTCATTGTTCTGGGACCCCCAAGTGTCAGGGCGTCATTGTTCTGGGACCCCAAGTGTCAGGGTGTCATTGTTCTGGGACCCCAAGTGTCAGGGTGTCATTGTTCTGGGACCCCAAGTGTCAGGGTGTTATTGTTCTGGACCCCCAAGTGTCAGGGTGTCATTGTTCTGGGACCCCAAAGTGTCAGGGTGTCATTGTTCTGGGACCCCCAAGTGTCAGGGTGTCATTGTTCTGGGACCCCCAAGTGTCAGGGCGTCATTGTTCTGGACCCCCAAGTGTCAGGGCGTCATTGTTCTGGGACCCCCAAGTGTCAGGGAGCCATTGTTCTGGGACCCCCAAGTGTCAGGATGTCATTGTTCTTGGACCCCCAAGTGTCAGTGCGTAATTTTTCCGGATGCCCAAGTGTCAGGGTGTCATTGTACTTGGACCCCCAAGTCTGATCACTGGGGGAGGAGACTGAGGAAATGCCTCCTCCCCCTTCTACAAAGTTACAATGTACAGTCTGATCACTGGGGGAGGAGACTGAGGAAATGCCTCCTCCCCCTTCTACAAAGTTACAATGTACAGTCTGATCACTGGGGGAGGGAGACTGAGGAAATGACGCCTCCTTCTTCTACAAAGTTACAATGTACAGTCTGATCACTGGGGGAGGATAGACTGAGGAAATGACTCCTCCTCCTTCTACAAAGTTACAATGTACAGTCTGATCACTGGGGGAGGAGAGACTGAGGAAATGCCGCCTCCTCCTTCTACAAAGTTACAATGTACAGTCTGATCACTGGGGGAGGAGAGACTGGTGTAGGCGGAGTCCTGAACTGGCGATGTGTTGGGATTGGTCCATGCAGATGGGTGACAGGTCCTCTTGGAGGTTCGGCTCGTCTCCTTGTCAGTACAATCTGTATCTTCGTCTTCATTTCCCGGCTTCTTATCTCCCGCCGCTTAATTAATTGCGTTTTATCGTCTTGCGCTGACCTGGCGCTCCGGGCGGAGAATTAGCTGCATTCATGCCGAGGAGATTACTGGAGTGAAATGATTCGCTGCGTCCTTCAGTGTCTCCTCTTCAATATTTCATGTGAGGAGAAAAGAAAACTTCGCTCTGCCGATCGATGATCCCCACAGAGGATGAACCCCACAGAGGATGATCCCCACAGAGAATGATCCCCACAGAGGATGAACCCCACAGAGGATGAACCCCACAGAGGATGATCCCCACAGAGAATGATCCCCACAGAGGATGAACCCCACAGAGGATGATCCCCACAGAGGATGATCCCCACAGAGGATGTACCCCACAGAGGATGTACCCCACAGAGGATGAACCCCACAGAGGATGATCCCCACAGAGGATGTACCCCACAGAGGATGTACCCCACAGAGAATGATCCCCACAGAGGATGAACCCCACAGAGGATGAACCCCACAGAGGATGATCCCCACAGAGAATGATCCCCACAGAGGATGAACCCCACAGAGGATGATCCCCACAGAGGATGATCCCCACAGAGGATGTACCCCACAGAGGATGAACCCCACAGAGGATGATCCCCACAGAGGATGTACCCCACAGAGGATGTACCCCACAGAGGATGAACCCCACAGAGGATGTACCCCACAGAGGATGTACCCCACAGAGGATGAACCCCACAGAGAACGATCCCCACAGAGGACGATCCCCACAGAGGATGAACCCCACAGAGGATGAACCCCACAGAGGATGATCCCCACAGAGGATGATCCCCACAGAGGATGAACCCCACAGAGGATGATCCCCACAGAGGATGAACCCCACAGAGGATGATCCCCACAGAGAATTTATCCCCACAGAGGATGTACCCCACAGAGGATGTACCCCACAGGGGATGAACCCCACAGAGGATGTACCCCACAGAGAATTTATCCCCACAGAGAATGATCCCCACAGAGAATGATCCCCACAGAGGATGTACCCCACAGAGGATGTACCCCACAGAGGATGTACCCCACAGAGAATGATCCCCACAGAGGATGTACCCCACAGAGGATGTACCCCACAGAGGATGATCCCCACAGAGAATGATCCCCACCGCCTGCTCTAGGCATGGAAGGTGTCCTCCGGTGGGGGAGGGTCAGATCCTCCATCAGGATTTGATTGCGGTTTGTGACCCCATTGAGGGGGGGGGGGCTTCATTTCCTGCTGTGTCACTGGAACAGGAAGTGACACGCTCTATCCATGTATCACCCAATCAGATCCCTCTGTAGCCAATCAGGATAGCTGTTGGTAGAGATTGTACAATCAGATTGTAGGCTAGGGGGTGTCCATCAGTCTATGAAATGTAAAAACGTCTTCATACTAACGTGAGCAATGTCCGTTTACTCTCCTGGCAGCCAGGACCTGTACCATCCTCTTCCAATCTATGACAAGGTTGCAGCGCTAAAAGTGAGACCTTCACTGTACAGAGGTCATAACCCTACGTGAGGAGGACACAACATTCCCTGTCTGGTTGGTTGTCCCCAGCAACAGCAATATGGCCTCCACACTGGACTAAACGTATCGACTCCAACCCACGTCCTTCGGATACACCACCTGTGCAGAGACCTCAGACCGGGCATTGGAGCTGAAGATAGGCAACATACAGGAAGAGGTCTCATCAGACAGCTTCCATGAGTTCCTGTAGGAGGCGCTTTAGTTCCCATAGAGTGATCACACCTGAAGAACAGCGGAGAGTCCCTTATTGTTCATTAGATGTCCATGACCGGCAAATAATCCATCAGAGGCACAACAGAGTCCATGACCGGCAAATAATCCACCAGAGGCACAACAGAGTCCATGACCGGCAAATAATCCATCAGAGACACAACAGAGTCCATGACCGGCAAATAATCCACCAGAGGCACAACAGAGTCCATGACCGGCAAATAATCCACCAGAGGCACAACAGAGTCCATGACCGGCAAATAATCCACCAGAGGCACAACAGAGTCCATGACCGGCAAATAATCCACCAGAGGCACAACAGAGTCCATGACCGGCAAATAATCCACCAGAGGCACAACAGAGTCCATTACCAGCAAATAATCCACCAGAGACAGCACAGAGTCCATGACCGGCAAATAATCCACCAGAGGCACAACAGAGTCCATGACCGGCAAATAATCCACCAGAGGCACAACAGAGTCCATGACCGGCAAATAATCCACCAGAGGCACAACAGAGTCCATGACCGGCAAATAATCCACCAGAGGCACAACAGAGTCCATGACCGGCAAATAATCCACCAGAGACAGCACAGAGTCCATTACCAGCAAATAATCCACCAGAGACAGCACAGAGTCCATGACCGGCAAATAATCCATCAGAGACACAACAGAGTCCATGACCAGCAAATAATCCACCAGAGGCACAACAGAGTCCATGACCGGCAAATAATCCACCAGAGGCACAACAGAGTCCATGACCGGCAAATAATCCACCAGAGGCACAACAGAGTCCATGACCGGCAAATAATCCACCAGAGGCACAACAGAGTCCATGACCGGCAAATAATCCACCAGAGGCACAACAGAGTCCATTACCAGCAAATAATCCACCAGAGACAGCACAGAGTCCATGACCGGCAAATAATCCACCAGAGGCACAACAGAGTCCATGACCGGCAAATAATCCACCAGAGGCACAACAGAGTCCATGACCGGCAAATAATCCACCAGAGACAGCACAGAGTCCATTACCAGCAAATAATCCACCAGAGACAGCACAGAGTCCATGACCAGCAAATAATCCACCAGAGACAGCACAGAGTCCATGACCAGCAAATAATCCACCAGAGGCACAACAGAGTCCATGACCAGCAAATAATCCACCAGAGGCACAACAGAGTCCATGACCAGCAAATAATCCACCAGAGGCACAACAGAGTCCATGACCAACAAATAATCCATCAGAGACAGCACAGAGTCCATGACCAACAAATAATCCATCAGAGACAGCACAGAGTCCATGACCAACAAATAATCCACCAGAGACAGCACAGGGTCCATGACCGGCAAATAATCCACCAGAGGCACAACAGAGTCCATGACCGGCAAATAATCCACCAGAGACAGCACAGAGTCCATGACCAGCAAATAATCCACCAGAGGCACAACAGAGTCCATGACCGGCAAATAATCCATCAGAGGCACAACAGAGTCCATGACCAGCAAATAATCCACCAGAGGCACAACAGAGTCCATGACCGGCAAATAATCCATCAGAGGCACAACAGAGTCCATGACCAGCAAATAATCCATCAGAGGCACAACAGAGTCCATGACCGGCAAATAATCCACCAGAGGCACAACAGAGTCCATGACCAGCAAATAATCCACCAGAGGCACAACAGAGTCCATGACCGGCAAATAATCCACCAGAGGCACAACAGAGTCCATGACCGGCAAATAATCCACCAGAGACAGCACAGAGTCCATGACCAGCAATTAATCCACCAGAGGCACAACAGAGTCCATGACCAACAAATAATCCACCAGAGGCACAACAGAGTCCATGACCGGCAAATAATCCACCAGAGGCACAACAGAGTCCATGACCAGCAAATAATCCACCAGAGGCACAACAGAGTCCATGACCGGCAAATAATCCACCAGAGACAGTGCAGAGTCCATGACCAGCAAATAATCCACCAGAGACAGCACAGAGTCCATGACCAGCAAATAATCCACCAGAGGCACAACAGAGTCCATGACCGGCAAATAATCCACCAGAGGCACAACAGAGTCCATGACCGGCAAATAATCCACCAGAGGCACAACAGAGTCCATGACCGGCAAATAATCCACCAGAGGCACAACAGAGTCCATGACCGGCAAATAATCCACCAGAGGCACAACAGAGTCCATGACCGGCAAATAATCCACCAGAGGCACAACAGAGTCCATGACCGGCAAATAATCCACCAGAGGCACAACAGAGTCCATGACCGGCAAATAATCCACCAGAGACAGCACAGAGTCCATGACCGGCAAATAATCCACCAGAGACAGCAGAGAGTCCATGACCGGCAAATAATCCACCAGAGACAGCACAGAGTCCATGACAGGCAAATAATCCACCAGAGGCACAACAGAGTCCATGACCAGCAAATAATCCACCAGAGGCACAACAGAGTCCATGACCGGCAAATAATCCACCAGAGGCACAACAGAGTCCATGACCGGCAAATTTTCCACCAGAGACAGCACAGAGTCCACGACCAGCAAATAATCCACCAGAGACAGCACAGAGTCCATGACTGGCAAATAATCCACCAGAGACAGCACAGAGTCCATGACCGGCAAATAATCCACCAGAGGCACAACAGAGTCCATGACCGGCAAATAATCCACCAGAGACAGCACAGAGTCCATGACCGGCAAATAATCCACCAGAGGCACAACAGAGTCCATGACCGGCAAATAATCCACCAGAGGCACAACAGAGTCCATGACCGGCAAATAATCCACCAGAGGCACAACAGAGTCCATGACCGGCAAATTATCCACCAGAGACAGCACAGAGTCCACGACCAGCAAATAATCCACCAGAGACAGCACAGAGTCCATGACCAGCAAATAATCCACCAGAGGCACAACAGAGTCCATGACCGGCAAATAATCCACCAGAGGCACAACAGAGTCCATGACCGGCAAATTATCCACCAGAGACAGCACAGAGTCCATGACCGGCAAATTATCCACCAGAGACAGCACAGAGTCCATGACCAGCAAATAATCCACCAGAGGCACAACAGAATCCATGACCGGCAAATAATTCACCAGAGGCACAACAGAGTCCATGACCAGCAAATAATCCATCAGAGACAGCACAGGGTCCATGACCGGCAAATAATCCACCAGAGGCACAACAGAGTCCATGACCAGCAAATAATCCACCAGAGGCACAACAGAGTCCATGACCGGCAAATAATCCACCAGAGGCACAACAGAGTCCATGACCGGCAAATAATCCACCAGAGACAGCACAGAGTCCATGACCAGCAAATAATCCACCAGAGACAGCACAGAGTCCATGACCAGCAAATAATCCACCAGAGACAGCACAGAGTCCATGACCAGCAAATAATCCACCAGAGACAGCACAGAGTCCATGACAGGCAAATAATCCACCAGAGACAGCACAGAGTCCATGACCGGCAAATAATCCACCAGAGACAGCACAGAGTCCATGACCAGCAAATAATCCACCAGAGACAGCACAGAGTCCATGACCAGCAACTAATCCACCAGAGACAGCACAGAGTCCATGACCAGCAAATAATCCACCAGAGGCACAACAGAGTCCATGACCAGCAAATAATCCACCAGAGGCACAACAGAGTCCATGACCAACAAATAATCCATCAGAGACAGCACAGAGTCCATGACCAACAAATAATCCATCAGAGACAGCACAGAGTCCATGACCAACAAATAATCCACCAGAGACAGCACAGGGTCCATGACCGGCAAATAATCCATCAGAGACAGCACAGAGTCCATGACCAGCAAATAATCCACCAGAGACAGCACAGAGTCCATGACCGGCAAATAATCCACCAGAGACAGCACAGGGTCCATGACCGGCAAATAATCCACCAGAGGCACAACAGAGTCCATGACCAGCAAATAATCCACCAGAGGCACAACAGAGTCCATGACCAGCAAATAATCCACCAGAGGCACAACAGAGTCCATGACCGGCAAATAATCCACCAGAGGCACAACAGAGTCCATGACCGGCAAATTTTCCACCAGAGACAGCACAGAGTCCACGACCAGCAAATAATCCACCAGAGACAGCACAGAGTCCATGACTGGCAAATAATCCACCAGAGACAGCACAGAGTCCATGACCGGCAAATAATCCACCAGAGGCACAACAGAGTCCATGACCGGCAAATAATCCACCAGAGACAGCACAGAGTCCATGACCGGCAAATAATCCACCAGAGGCACAACAGAGTCCATGACCGGCAAATAATCCACCAGAGGCACAACAGAGTCCATGACCGGCAAATAATCCACCAGAGGCACAACAGAGTCCATGACCGGCAAATTATCCACCAGAGACAGCACAGAGTCCACGACCAGCAAATAATCCACCAGAGACAGCACAGAGTCCATGACCAGCAAATAATCCACCAGAGGCACAACAGAGTCCATGACCGGCAAATAATCCACCAGAGGCACAACAGAGTCCATGACCGGCAAATTATCCACCAGAGACAGCACAGAGTCCATGACCGGCAAATTATCCACCAGAGACAGCACAGAGTCCATGACCAGCAAATAATCCACCAGAGGCACAACAGAATCCATGACCGGCAAATAATTCACCAGAGGCACAACAGAGTCCATGACCAGCAAATAATCCATCAGAGACAGCACAGGGTCCATGACCGGCAAATAATCCACCAGAGGCACAACAGAGTCCATGACCAGCAAATAATCCACCAGAGGCACAACAGAGTCCATGACCGGCAAATAATCCACCAGAGGCACAACAGAGTCCATGACCGGCAAATAATCCACCAGAGACAGCACAGAGTCCATGACCAGCAAATAATCCACCAGAGACAGCACAGAGTCCATGACCAGCAAATAATCCACCAGAGACAGCACAGAGTCCATGACCAGCAAATAATCCACCAGAGACAGCACAGAGTCCATGACAGGCAAATAATCCACCAGAGACAGCACAGAGTCCATGACCGGCAAATAATCCACCAGAGACAGCACAGAGTCCATGACCAGCAAATAATCCACCAGAGACAGCACAGAGTCCATGACCAGCAACTAATCCACCAGAGACAGCACAGAGTCCATGACCAGCAAATAATCCACCAGAGGCACAACAGAGTCCATGACCAGCAAATAATCCACCAGAGGCACAACAGAGTCCATGACCAACAAATAATCCATCAGAGACAGCACAGAGTCCATGACCAACAAATAATCCATCAGAGACAGCACAGAGTCCATGACCAACAAATAATCCACCAGAGACAGCACAGGGTCCATGACCGGCAAATAATCCATCAGAGACAGCACAGAGTCCATGACCAGCAAATAATCCACCAGAGACAGCACAGAGTCCATGACCGGCAAATAATCCACCAGAGACAGCACAGGGTCCATGACCGGCAAATAATCCACCAGAGGCACAACAGAGTCCATGACCAGCAAATAATCCACCAGAGGCACAACAGAGTCCATGACCAGCAAATAATCCACCAGAGACACAACAGAGTCCATGACCAGCAAATAATCCACCAGAGGCACAACAGAGTCCATGACCGGCAAATAATCCACCAGAGGCACAACAGAGTCCATGACCGGCAAATAATCCACCAGAGACAGCACAGAGTCCATGACCGGCAAATAATCCACCAGAGACAGCACAGAGTCCATGACCAGCAAATAATCCACCAGAGACAGCACAGGGTCCATGGCCGGCAAATAATCCACCAGAGACAGCACAGAGTCCATGACCAGCAAATAATCCACCAGAGACAGCACAGGGTCCATGGCCGGCAAATAATCCACCAGAGGTAGCGCAGATTCCACGACTGGCCAAGATCCTATAAGGCTTTCAGTCCATCCTTGGTAGTTAGGAGTCCTCGGGTTCCCCACCCAGGAACCCCAAATGCCCCCCCCCCAGATGGGAGGTGGAGATTTAAGAAGAACACACTGTGATTCCTGGTGGAGATCTGAGAAGAACACACTGTGATTCCTGGTGGAGGTGGAGATCTGATAACACACTGTGATTTCTAGTGGAGGTGGAGGTGGAGATCTGAGAAGAACACACTGTGATTCCTGGTGGAGATGTGAGAAGAACACACTGATTCATGGTGGAGATCTGAGAAGAACACACTGTGATTCCTGGTGGAGGTGGAGATCTGAGAACACACTGTTATTCCTGGTGGACAACTGAGGAGAACACACTGTGATTCCTGGTGGAGGTAGAGATCTGAGAAGAACACACTGATTCATGGTGGAGAACTGAGAAGAACACACTGATTCGTGGTGGACAACTGAGTAGAACACATTGTTCTTCCTGGTGAAGGTGGAGATCTGAGAACACACTGTGATTCCTGGTGGAGGTGGAGATCTGAGAACACACTGTGATTTCTGGTGGAGTTGGAGATCTGAGAACACAGTGTGATTCCTGGTGGAGGTGGAGATCTGAGAAGAACACACTGATTCATGGTGGAAAACTGAGAAGAACACACTGATTCGTGGTGGAGATCTGAGAAGAACACACTGATTCGTGGTGGAGATCTGAGAAGAACACACTGATTCGTGGTGGAGATCTGAGAAGAACACACTGATTCATGGTGAAGATCTGAGAAGAACACACTGTGATTCCTGGTGGAGGTTGAGATCTGAGAAGAACACAATGTGATTCATAGGGGAGGCGGAGATCTGAGAACACACTGTGATTCCTGGTGGAGGTGGAGATCTGAGAAGAACACATTGATTCTTGGAGGAGATCTCAGAAAAACGCACTGATTCTTGGAGGAGATCTGAGAAGTACATACTGATTCTTGGAGGAATCTGAGAAGAACACACTGATTTGTGGTGGAGATCTGGGAAGAACACACTGATTCCTGGTGGAGGTGGAGATCTGAGAAGAATGCACTGATTCTCGGAGGAGATCTGAGAAGAACACACTGATTCTTGGAGGAGATCTGAGAAGAACACACTGATTCATGGAGGAGATCTGAGAACGCACTGATTCTCAGAGGAGATCTGAGAAGAACACACTGATTCTCAGAGGAGATCTGAGAAGAACACACTGATTCATGGAGGAGATCTGAGAAGAACACACTGATTCTCAGAGGAGATCTGAGAAGAACACACTGATTCTCAGAAGAAATCTGAGAAGAACACACTGATTCTTGAAGGAGATCTGAGAAGAACACACTGATTCTTGAAGGAGATCTGAGAAGAACACACTGATTCTCAGAGGAGATCTGAGAAGAACACACTGATTCTCAGAGGAAATCTGAGAAGAACACACTGATTCTTGAAGGAGATCTGAGAAGAACACACTGATTCTTGGAGGAGATCTGAGAACAACACACTGATTCGTGGTGAAGATCTGAGAAGAACACATTGTGATCTTCTTCACCGAGGGACGTTTTGTGCCATTTGCATTTTATGACTGCCTTTCTGTTGTGTGGTCATCACGTTTGGTGAGGGAGGAATATTGGGAGCACACAGCAGGACGATTATCATTTAGGACCTCTCTGTACAAGGCATGTCTCACTTTTAGTGCTGCAGCCTTGTCATAGATCTATATGGTCATATTATATACCCCGATAGAGCTCATAGAAGGATCTCGGCTTTCCTCTTTGGCTCTCCTATGATTCTCCTTGAATCTGCTCCGGGGATCTGCCACCATCTGCCCTGTAGACTACCCGATGCTTGCTCTGGTCGGTAACTCTGACCCGTTCTGTCATTTCAGGTGTTCTGCCAGCTCAGGGAAGATTCGCCTACAAACTGATGAACGACCTTTTTGTGAATTACTCCAACGCTCTGCGCCCGGTGGATGATATGGACAAGGCGATGAACGTCACCCTTCAGGTCACTCTGTCCCAGATCATCGACATGGTAGAGTCACTGCCGAAAATGATGGTGGGGGTGGTGGGAACCTTGGTCTGTGAAGTGTGTTGGGGCCCCCTTAGTATTTCTGTACGGGATGCAATGGATAGGTGGAGGGGGGAACTCAGAAATGTGGAATCATTGGTCAGATCCCATCACCTCTCCTCTATGTATCATGGTGTCACTGGTCCCTGATGGTGTCACCTGACAGAGGTGAAGTGAAAACATCTGGTGAATATCAGATTTGGGGTCACCATAGATGGTCGTATTTATAAAGTAATAAATGTGCCATTCACTGGTGGTGAATCATTCGTTGTAGAGTAAGACACATTCACAGCTTTGCAATCTACTCTGTGGTGTTTTTATCACATGGTGCTGGAAGTCGGTCATTTTATGGTGTCAGGATGAAAAAATCTTCAAAATCCTCCAAAATGCCTCCAAAACACCAACAGACTGTATAAGAAGGTTAAACTTTTTTTTAAAGTTTTGGATGGAGTAAGGAGGGGTTAGAACCTCTGTCATCCGTGTCCCCTCTGAGGAGATTCACCCTCTCTGTGTGTCCTGGTGTCACCAATATAACGGAGGACAAAAACTGATGAGAAGTGTAAGAGTTGTCACCAGAAGAGGAAATGAAGGGAAATCCTCCAATGGGGACACCTCTTCTGGTGACAACTAAGAGAGGAATTTCTTCACTATGGAAAGATTTACTGCAAATTTCCCCGTACACCAATTTCTTCTTACCCCCCAACGCCCATGTCTCACCTCTGCAACTCTTCCCTATCCAGGAACGATGGACTGACATTGAAAGACAAAAAGGTGGGGTGGACTGACATTGAAGGACACAAAGATGGGGTGGGGTGGGGTGGACTGACCTTGAAGGACACAAAGGTGGGGTGGAGTGGTGTGGGGTGGACTGACATTGAAGGACACAAATGTGGGGTGGGGTGGACTGACCTTGAAGGACACAAATGTGGGGTGGGGTGGGGTGGACTGACCTTGAAGGACACAAAGGTGGGGTGGACTGACATTGAAGGACACAAAAATGGGGTGTGGTGGGGTGGACTGACATTGAAGAACACAAAGGTGGGGTGGACTGACATTGAAGGACACAAATGTGGGGTGGGATGGAGTGGGGTGGGGTGGACTAACATTTAAGGACACAAACGTGGGGTGGGGTGGACTGACATTGAAGGACACAAAGGTGGGGTGGGGTGGGGTGGACTGACATTGAAGGACACAAAGGTGGGGTGGGGTGGACTGACATTGAAGGACACAAAGGTGGGGTGGACTGACATTGAAGAACACAAAAGTGGGGTGGGGTGGAGTGGACTGATATTGAAGGACACAAAGGTGGGGTGGGGTGGACTGACCTTGAAGGACACAAAAGTGGGGTGGAGTGGTGTGGGGTGGGGTGGACTGACATTGAAGGACACAAAGGTAGGGTGGGGTGGGGTGGACTGACACTGAAGGACACAAAGGTGGAGTGGGGTGGATTGGACTGACATTAAAGGACACAAAGGTGGGGTGGGGTGGACTGACATTGAAGGACACAAAGGTGGGGTGGGGTGGACTAACATTGAAGGACACAAAGGTGGGGTGGACTGACATTGAAGGAGACAAAGGTGGGGTGGGGTGGACTGACATTGAAGGTCACAAAGGTGGGATGGGGTGGACTGACATTGAGGGACACAAAGGTGGGGTGGACTGACATTGAAGAACACAAAGGTGGGGTGGGGTGGAATGGACTGAAATTGAAGGACACAAAGGTGGGGTGGGGTGGACTGACCTTGAAGGACACAAAGGTGGGGTGGGGTGGGGTGGGGTGGACTGACATTGAAGGACACAAAGGTGGGGTGGGGTGGACTGACATTGAAGAACACAAAGGTGGGGTGGGGTGGACTGAAATTGAAGGGCACAAAGGTGGGGTGGGGTGGGGTGGAGTGGACTGACATTGAAGTACACAAAGGTGGGGTGGAGTGGGGTGGACTGACCTTGAAGGACACAAAGGTGGGGTGGAGTGGTGTGGGGTGGACTGACATTGAAGGACACAAAGGTGAGGTGGGGTGGACTGACATTGAAGGACACAAAGGTGAGGTGGGGTGGACTGACATTGAAGGACACAAAGGTGGGGTGGGGTGGACTGACATTGAAGAACATAACGGTGGGGTGGAGTGGACTGACATTGAAGGACACAAGGGTGGGGTGGGGTGGGGTGGACTGACATTGAAGGACACAAAGGTAGGGTGGGGTGGACTGACATTGAAGAACACAAAGGTGGGGTGGGGTGGAGTGGACTGAAATTGAAGGACACAAAGGTGGGGTGGACTGACCTTGAAGGACACAAAGGTGGGGTGGTGTGGGGTGGCGTGGGGTGGAGTGGACTGACATTGAAGAACACAAAGGTGGGGTGGACTGACATTGAAGGACGCAAAGGTGGGGTGGGGTGGACTGACCTTGAAGGGCACAAAGGTGGGGTGGGGTGGGGTGGAGTGGACTGACATTGAAGAACACAAAGGTGGGGTGGGGTGGACTGGACTGACATTGAAGGACACAAATGTGGGGTGGAGTGGACTGACCTTGAAGGACACAAAGGTGGGGTGGAGTGGTGTGGGGTGGACTGACATTGAAGGACACAAAGGTGTGGTGGACTGACATTGAAGGACACAAAGGTGGGGTGGGGTGGACTGACATTGAAGAACATAACGGTGGGATGGAGTGGACTGGCATTGAAGGACACAAAGGTGGGGTGGGGTGGACTGACATTGAAGGACACAAAGGTGGGGTGGACTGACATTGAAGGACACAAAGGTGGGGTGGGGTGGACTGACATTGAAGGACACAAAGGTGGGGTGAACTGACATTGAAGGATACAAAAGTGGGGTGGACTGACATTGAAGGACACAAAGGTGGGGTGGGGTGGGGTGGGGTGGACTGACATTGAAGGACACAAAGGTGGGATGGGGTTGACTGACATTGAAGGACACAAAGGTGAGGTGGGGTGGACTGACATTGAAGAACACAAAGGTGGGGTGGGGTGGACTGACATTGAAGAACACAAAGGTGGTGTGGGGTGGAGTGGACTGACATTGAAGGACACAAAGGTAGGGTGCACTGACCTTGAAGGACACAGGTGGGGTGGGGTGGAGTGGACTGACATTGAAGGACACAAAGGTGGGGTGGGGTGGACTGACCTTGAAGGACACAAAGGTGGGGTGGAGTGGTGCGGGGTGGACTGACATTGAAGGACACAAAGGTTTGGTGGGGTGGACTGACATTCAAGGACACAAGGTTGGGGTGGAGTGGTGTGTGGTGGGGTGGACTGACTTTGAAGGACACAAAGGTGGGGTGGGGTGGACTGATATTGAAGGACACAAAGGTGGAGTGGGGTGGACTGACATTGAAGGACACAAAGGTGGGGTGGGATGGAGTGGGGTGAGGTGGACTATCATTGAAGGACAAAAGGTGGGGTGGGGTGGACTGGCATTGAAGGACATAAAGGTGGGGTGGACTGACATTGAAGGACACAAAGGTGGGGTGGGGTGAGGTGGACTGACATTGAAGGACACAAAGGTGGGGTGGAGTGGTGTGGGGTGGACTGACATTGAAGGACACAAATGTGGGGTGGGGTGGACTGACCTTGAAGGACACAAATGTGGGGTGGGGTGGGGTGGACTGACCTTGAAGGACACAAAGGTGGGGTGGACTGACATTGAAGGACACAAAAATGGGGTGTGGTGGGGTGGACTGACATTGAAGAACACAAAGGTGGGGTGGACTGACATTGAAGGACACAAATGTGGGGTGGGATGGAGTGGGGTGGGGTGGACTAACATTTAAGGACACAAACGTGGGGTGGGGTGGACTGACATTGAAGGACACAAAGGTGGGGTGGGGTGGGGTGGACTGACATTGAAGGACACAAAGGTGGGGTGGGGTGGGGTGGACTGACATTGAAGGACACAAAGGTGGGGTGGACTGACATTGAAGAACACAAAAGTGGGGTGGGGTGGGGTGGACTGACATTGAAGAACACAAAGGTGGGGTGGAGTGGACTGACATTGAAGGACACAAAGGTGGGGTGAACTGACATTGAAGGACACAAAGGTGGGGTGGGGTGGACTGGCATTGAAGGACACAAAGGTGGGGTGGACTAACATTGAAGGACACAAAGGTGGGATGAGGTGGACTGACATTGAAGGACACAAAGGTGGGATGGGGTGGACTGACATTGAAGGACACAAAGGTGGGGTGGGGTGGACTGACCTTGAAGGACACAAAGGTTGGGTGGAGTGGTGTGGACTGACATTGAAGGACACAAAGGTGGGTTGGGGTGGGGTGGACTGACATTGAAGAACACAAAGGTGGGGTGGAGTGGACTGACATTGAAGGACACAAAGGTGGGGTGAACTGACATTGAAGGACACAAAGGTGGGGTGTGGTGGACTGGCATTGAAGGACACAATGGTGGGGTGGACTAACATTGAAGGACACAAAGGTGGGATGAGGTGGACTGACATTGAAGGACACAAAGGTGGGATGGGGTGGACTGACATTGAAGGACACAAAGGTGGGGTGGGGTGGACTGACCTTGAAGGACAGAAAGGTGGGGTGGGGTGGACTGACCTTGAAGGACACAAAGGTGGGGTGTACTGACATTGAAGAAAACAAAGGTGGTGTGGGGTGGAGAGGACTGACATTGAAGGACACAAAGGTGGGGTGGAATGGTGTGGACTGCAATTGAAGGACACAAATGTGGGGTGGGGTGGGGTGGACTGACATTGAAGGACAGAAATGTGGGGTGGGGTGCACTGACATTGAAGGACACAAAGGTGGGGTGGGATGGAGTGGGGTGGGGTGGACTGACATTGAAGGACAGAAATGTGGGGTGGGATGGAGTGGGGTGGGGTGGACTGACATTGAAGGACACAAAGGTGGGGTGGGGTGGAGTGGACTGACATTGAAGGACACAAAGGTGGGGTGGACTGACATTGAAGGACACAAATGTGGGGTAGGATGGAGTGGGGTGGGGTGGACTGACATTGAAGGACGCAAAGGTAGGGTGGGGTGGAGTGGACTGACATTGAAGGACACAAAGGTGGGGTGAACTGACATTGAAGGACACTATGGTGGGGTGGACTGACATTGAAGGACACAAAGGTGGGGTGGGGTGGACTGACATTGAAGGACACAAATGTGCGGTGGGATGGAGTGGGGTGGGGTGGACTGACATTGAAGGACACAAAGGTGGGGTGGAGTGGACTGACATTGAAGGACACAAAGGTGGGGTGAACTGACATTGAAGGACACAAAGGTGGGGTGAACTGACATTGAAGGACACAAAGGTGGGGTGGACTGACATTGAAGGACACAAAGGTGGGGTGGACTGACATTGAAGGACACAAAGGTGGGGTGGGGTGGACTGACATTGAAGGACACAAAGGTGGGGTGGGGTGAAGTGGACTGACATTGAAGGACACAAAGGTGAGGTGGACTGACATTGAAGGACACAAAGGTGGGGTGGGGTGGGGTGGACTGACATTGAAGGACACAAAGGTGGGGTGGGGTTGGGTGGACTGACATTGAAGGATACAAAGGTGGGGTGAGGTTGGGTGGACTGACATTGAAGGATACAAAGGTGGGGTGGACTGACATTGAAAGACACAAAGGTGGGGTGGGGTGGACTGACATTGAAGGACACAAAGGTGGGGTGGACTGACATTGAAGGACACAAAGGTGGGGTGGACTGATATTGAAAGACACAAAGGTGGGGTTGGGTGGACTGACATTGAAGGACACAAAGGTGGGATGGGGTGGACTGACATTGAAGGACACAAAGGTGGGGTTGGGTGGACTGACATTGAAGGACACAAAGGTGGGATGGGGTGGACTGACATTGAAGAACACAAAGGTGGGGTTGGGTGGACTGACATTGAAGGACACAAAGGTGGGGTTGGGTGGACTGACATTGAAGGACACAAAGGTGGGGTTGGGTGGACTGACATTGAAGGACACAAAGGTGGGGTTGGGTGGACTGACATTGAAGAACACAAAGGTGGGGTGGACTGACATTGAGGGACACAAAGGTGGGGTGGGGTGGACTGACATTGAGGGACACAAAGGTGGGGTGGGGTGGGGTGGACTGACATTGAAGGACACAAAGGTGGGGTGGGGTGGGGTGGACTGACATTGAAGGACACAGAGGACACAAATCCTTCCAGGCCAGAGAAGTCTAAGAATAAGAAAATATGATATGGCCACAGAATTGAAAACAATCGAAAACCTTGAGTGAGAACCTGAGGAGAGCCATGTCCTACGACTCCCCCAGGTGTACCTGTCATGGGAGGAATGTGGAGGCTGCCATTGCTGGCCTCCTCCATCACCTGCAGTGCATTCTGACTCAGAACAAGCATGCAGCAAGTAAAGTCAGGGTTCCTGATCCTGTAAAGTTTTGAAGCTACCAGGCAAATATTATTTTCAGAGTGGGATTAGCAATGGCCTCCTCTGTCTCATGACAGGTTTCCAACCTCGGCCACCTAGAATGTTGTCTCATTTTGCCTGTAGTAGGCAGTAAACCCTCGATGAACCCACCCCCACCACATGGGCCCCAAAGCAACCGGCTGGAATTAAAGACCAACTCCTGTATGGCCAGCAGATGAGCAGCAATGGATGGCAGAGAGCTGAGAATCTAGGGAGGGGGGCTGAAGATGAGCACCAGAAAGGAGGACTGAGGTCAGAGAGGAGGATTGAGGTCAGAGAGGAAGACAGAGGACAGAGAGGAGGATTGAGATCAGAGAGGAAGACAGAGGACAGAGAGGAGGGCTGAGGTCAGAGAGGAGAATTTAAGTCATTGAGGAGGATCGGGGTCAGAGAAGAGTATTGAGGCCAGTTCTCAACCTAAGGACACAGACAGGGGCTCTAACTTTTCCATTCCTATGAGGATACAGACAGGGACTCTAACCCCCCCCTCCTATGAGGACACAGACAGGGGCTCTAACTTCTTCCTCCTATGAGGACACAGAAAGGGGCTCTTACCCTCCCCTTCTTTGAGAACACAGACAGAGGCTCTAACCCTCCCCTCCTTTGAGGACACAGACAGAGGCTCTAATCCTCCCCTCCAATGAGGACACAGACATGGGCTCTAATCCTCCCCTCCAATGAGGACACAGACAGGGGCCCTAACCCTCCCCCTCCTATGAGAACACAGAAAGGGTCTCTAACCCTCCCCTCCCATGAGGACACACAGGGGCTCTAACCCCCCTCCTATGAGGGCACAGACAAGGGCTCTAACCCTCCCCCTCCTATGAAGACACAGACAGGGGCTCTAACCCTCCACTCCTATGAGGACACAGACAGGGGCTCTAACCCTCCCCCTCCTATGAGGACACAGACAGAGGCTCTAACCCTCCCCTCCTATGAGGACACAGACAGGGGCTCTAACCCTCCCCCTCCGATGAGGACACAGACAGGGGATCTAACCCTCTACTCCTATGAGAACACAGACAGGGGCTCTAACCCTCCACTCCTATGAGGACACAGACAGGGGCTCTAACCCTCCCCCTCCTATGAGGACACAGACAGAGGCTCTAACCCTTCCCTTCTATGAGGATACAGACAGGGGCTCTCACCAACCTCATCCTATGAGGACACAGACAGGGGCTCTAATTCTCCCTCTCCTATGATGACACAGACAGGGGCTCTAACCCTCCCCCTCCTATGAGGACACAGACAGGAGATCTAACCCTCCCTCTTCTATGATGACACAGACATGGGCTCTAACCCTCCCTCTCCTGTGATGACACAGACAGGGGCTCTAACCATCCCACTCCTATAAGGACACAGACAGGGGCTCTAACCCTCCCCTTCCTATGAGGACACAGACAGGGGCTCTAACTCTCTCCCTCCTATGAGGATACAGACAAGGGCTCTAATCCTCCTCCCCCTATGAGGGCACAGACTGGGGCTCTAACCCTCCCACTCCTATGAGGACACAGACAGGGGCTCTAACCCTCCTCTCTCCTATGAGGACACAGACAGGAGCTGTAACCCTCCCCTAATATTAGGACACAGACAGAGGCTCTAACCCTCCCCCTCCTATGAGTGCACAGACAGAGGATCTAACCCCCCTCCTATGAGGACACAGACAGAGGCTCTAACCTTCCCCTCCTATGAGGACACAGACAGGGGCTATAACCCTCCCCCTCCTATGAGGACACAGACAGAGGCTCTAACCCTCCCCCTGTTTACATGGACACAGACAGAGGCTCTAACCCCCTCCCCTATGAGGACACAGACAGGGGCTCTAAACCTCCCCCTCCTATGAGGACACAGGCAGATGTTCTAACCCTCCTCCTCCTATGAGGACACAGACAAGGGCTCTTAGCCTCCCCCTCCTATGAGGACACAGACAGAGGCTCTAACCCTCCCCCTGATATTAAGACACAGACAGAGGATCTAACCCTCCCCCTCTTATGAGGACACAGACAGGGGCTATAATGCTACCCCTCCTATGAGGACACAGACAGAGGCTCTAACCCTCCTCCTCCTATGAGGACACAGACAGAGGCTCTAACCCTTCCCTTCTATGAGGATACAGACAGGGGCTCTAACCAACCTCATCCTATGAGGACACAGACAGGGGCTCTAACCCTCCCCCTCCTATGAGGGCACAGACGGGCTCTAATCCTCCTCCCTCCTATGAGGGCACAGACGGGCTCTAATCCTCCTCCCTCCTATGAGGGCACAGACAGGGGCTCTAACCCTCCCACTCCTATGAGGACACAGACAGGGGCTCTAACTCTCCCCCTCCTATGAGGACACAGACGGGCTCTAACCCTCCCCCTCCTATGAGGACACAGACAAGGGCTCTAACCCTCTACCTCATATGAGGACACAGACAGGGGGTCTAACCCTCCACTCCTATGAGGATACAGACAGGGGCTCTAACCAACCACATCCTATGAGGACACAGACGGAGGTTCTATCCCTCGCCTTCCTATGAGGACACAGGCAGGGGCTGTAACCCTCCTCCCTCCTATGAGGGCACAGACAGGGGCTCTAACCTTCCCCCTCCAAGAGTACACAGACATGGGCTCTAACCCTCCCCCTCCTATGAGGACATAGACAGGGGCTCTAACCCTCCTCTAATATTAGAACACACACAGAGGCTCTAACCCTCCATTCCTATGAGGGCACATACAGGGGCTCTAACCCTCTCCTCCTATGAGAACACAGACAGGGGCTCTAACCGTCCCCCTCCTATGAGGACACAGGCAGAGGTTCTAACCCTTCCCCTCCTATGAGGACACATACAGAAGCTCTATCCCTCTCCCTCCTATGAGGACACAGATAGGGGCTCTAACCCTCCCACTCCTATGAGGACTCTGACAGGGGCTCTAACTCTCCCCTCCTATGAGGATACAGACAGGGGCTCTAATCCCCCTCTTATGAGGACACAGACATGGGCTGTAACTCTCCCCTAATATTAGGACACAGACAGAGGCTGTAACCCTCCCTCTCCAAGAGTACACAGACATGGGCTCTAACCCTCCCCCTCCTTTGAGGACACAGACAAGGGCTCTAACCCTCTACCTCATATGAGGACACAGACAGGGGGTCTAACCCTCCACTCCTATGAGGACACAGACAGGGGCTCTAACCCTTCCCTCCTATGAGGACACAGACAGAGGCTCTAACCCTTCCCTAATATTAGGACACAGACAGAGGCTCTAACCCTCCCCCTCCAAGAGTACACAGACATGGGCTATAACCCTCCCCCTCCTTTGAGGACACAGACAGTGGCTCTAACCCTCCTCCCTCTTATGAGGGCACAGACAGGGGCTCTAACCCTCCTCCCTCCTATGAGGGCACAGACAGGGGCTCTAACCCTCCCCCTCCAAGAGTACACAAACCCACCTTCACCTATGAGGACAGAGGCTCTAACCCACTTCCTCCTATGAGGATACAGACAGAGGCTCTAACCCTCCCCTCCTATGAGGACACAGACAGGGGCTCTAACTCTCCCCCTCCTATGAGGACACAGGCAGGGGCTCTAACCCTCCCCTCCTATGAGGACACAGACAGGGGCTCTAACCCTCCCCCTCCTATGAGGACACAGACAGGGGCTCTAACCCTCCCCTCCTATGAGGACACAGACAGGGGCTCTAACCCTCCCCCTCCTTTGGGGACACAGACAGGGGCTCTAACCCTCCCCTCCTATGAGGACACAGACAGGGGCTCTAACCCTCCCTCTCCTATGAGGACACAGACAGGGGCTCTTACCCACCTCCTCCTATGAGTACACAGACAGAGGCTCTAAACCTCCCCTCCTGTGAGGACAGAGACAGGGTCTCTAACCCTTCACTCCTATGAGGACACAGACAGGGGCTCTAACCCTCCCCTCCTATGAGGATACAGACAGAGGCTCTAACCCTCTCCTCCTATGAGGGTACAGACAGAGGCTCTAACCCTCCACTCCTATGGGGACACAGACAGGGGCTCTAACCCTCCCCCTCCTATGAGGACACAGACAGGGGCTCTAACCCTCCCCTTCCTATGAGGACACAGACAGGGGCTCTAACCCTCCCTCTCCTATGAGGACACAGACAGGGGCTCTAACCCACCTCCTCCTATGAGTACACAGACAGAGGCTCTAAACCTCCCCTCCTGTGTGGACACAGACAGGGGCTCTAACCCTTCACTCCTATGAGGACATAGACAGGGGCTCTAACCCTCCCCTCCTATGAGGATACAGACAGAGGCTCTAACCCTCCACTCCTATGGGGACACAGTATGCTGACTCCCCCAATATGCTGGCTCCCTCAATATGGTGGCTACTCTAATACGGCGGCTCCTCTAATATGGTTGCTCCCCCAATATGGCGGCTCCCCCAGTATGGCAGCTACTGTGATATTACTGTGACCCCAATATGGCAGCTACCCAACTATGATGGCTACCCCAATATGGCGGCTCCCCCAATATGCTGGCTACCTCAACATGGCTACTCCTCTAATATGGCGGCTTCCCCAATATACTGGCTCCCTCAATATGGCAGCTCCCCTACAATGGCGGCTCACCCAATATGGCGGTTCACCTATTATGTCGGCTCCTCTAATACACTTGCTCTCTCAATATGGCGGCTCCCCCAATATGCTGGCTCCCTTAATATGGTGGCTCCCTCAATATGGCGGCTCCCTCAATAAGGTGGCTCCCTTAATATGGCGGCTTCCCCAATATGGCGGCTCCCCCAATATGCTGGCTCCCTTAATATGGCGGCTCCCTCAATATGGTGGCTCCCTTAATATGGCGGCTTCCCCAATATGACGACTCCTCCAATATGGCGGCTCCCCCAATATGCCGGCTCCCCCAATATAGCTGCTTCCACAATCTGGCGGCTCCCCTAATATGGCGGCTTCCCCAATATGCCGGCTCCCCCATTATGCCGGCTCCCTCAATGTGGTGACTCCCTCAATATGGCGGCTCCCCCAATATGGCTGCTCCCCCAATATGGCGGATCCCTCAATATGGCGGCTCCCCCAATATACTGGCTCCCTCAATATGGCGGCTCCCCCAATATGGCGGCTCCCCTAATTTGGCGGCTCCCCCAATATGCTGAGTCCCCCAATATTCTGACTCCCTCAATATGGCGGCTCCTTCAATATGGCGGCACCAGAACTCACATCTCCACAGCGCAGACTGTCCACGGTGGGCCCAATTGCTACATCTCTTCTATGTTGTGGGAAATGATTGACTCACAGAGGGCCATAGACCTGATCTCGTTTGTCTCCTCCTGCCAACTCTGGTGTCCAGACTGACCACTATTGTCTCCTCCTGCCTGACCGCTATTGTCTCCTCCAGCATGACCTCTATTGTCTCCTCCTCCTTCCTGACAACTATAGTCTCCTCCTCCTGCCTGACCTCTATTGTCTCCTCCTCCTATCTGACCATTATTATCTCCTCCTCCTTCCCGACCACTATTGTCGCCTCCTCCTGCCTGACCACTATTGTCTCCTCTTCCTGCCTGACCACTATTGTCTCCTCCTTCCTGACCACTATTGTCTCTTCCAGCCTGACCTCTATTGTCTCCTCCTGCCTTACCACTATTGTCTCCTCCTCCTTCCTGATCTCTATTGTCTCCTCCTCCTTCCTGACCGCTATTGTCTCCTCCTCCTTCCTGACCGCTATTGTCTCCTCCTTCCTGACCACTATTGTCTCCTCCTCCTGCCTGACCACTATTGTCTCCTCCAGCCTGACCACTATTGTCTCCTCCTTCCTGACCACTCTTGTCTCCTCCTCCTGCCTGACCACTATTGTCTCCTCCTCCCTACTGACCACTATTGTCTCCTCCTCCTTCCTGACCACTATTGTCTCCTCTTCCTTCCCGACCACTATTGTCGCCTCCTCCTGCCTGACCACTATTGTCTCCTCCTCCTGCCTGACCACTATTGTCTCCTCCTTCCTGACCACTATTGTCTCTTCCAGCCTGACCTCTATTGTCTCCTCCTCCTTCCTGACCACTATTGTCTCTTCCAGCCTGACCACTATTGTCTCCTCCTGCCTTACCACTATTGTCTCCTCCTCCTTCCTGATCTCTATTGTCTCCTCCTCCTTCCTGACCGCTATTGTCTCCTCCTCCTTCCTGACCGCTATTGTCTCCTCCTTCCTGACCACTATTGTCTCCTCCTCCTGCCTGACCACTATTGTCTCCTCCTCCCTACTGACCACTATTGTCTCCTCCTCCTTCCTGACCACTATTGTCTCCTCTTCCTTCCTGACCACTGTTGTCTCCTCCTCCTTCCTGACCACTATTGTCTCCTCCTGCCTTACCACTATTGTCTCCTCCTCCTTCCTGACCACTATTGTCTCCTCCTTCCTGACCGCTATTGTCTCCTCCTTCCTGACCACTATTGTCTCCGCCAGCCTGACCTCTATTGTCTCCTCCTCCTTCCTGACCGCTATTGTCTCCTCCTTCCTGACCACTATTGTCTCCTCCTCCTTCCTGACCACTGTTGTCTCCTCCTCCTTCCTGACCACTATTTTCTCCTCCTGCCTTACCACTATTGTCTCCTCCTCCTTCCTGACCGCTATTTTCTCCTCCTCCTTCCTGACCGCTATTGTCTCCTCCTCCTTCCTGACCACTATTGTCTCCTCCTTCCTGACCACTATTGTCTCCTCCAGCCTGACCACTATTGTCTCCTCCTGCCTGACCACTATTGTCTCCTCCTCCTGCCTGACCACTATTGTCTCCTCCTTCCTGACTACTATTGTCTCCTCCTCCCTACTGACCACTATTGTCTCCTCCTCCTTCCTGACCGCTATTGTCTCCTCCTCCTTCCTGACCGCTATTGTCTCCTCCTCCTTCCTGACCGCTATTGTCTCCTCCTCCTTCCTGACCACTATTGTTTCCTCCTCCTTCCTGACCACTATTGTCTCCTCCTTCCTGACCACTATTGTCTCCTCCAGCCTGACCTCTATTGTCTCCTCCTCCTTCCTGACCACTATTGTCTCCTCCTTCCTGACCACTATTGTCTCCTCCTTCCTGACCACTATTGTCTCCTCCTTCCTGACCACTATTGTCTCCTCCTGCCTGACCACTATTGTCTCCTCCTGCCTGACTACTATTGTCTCCTCCTCCTTCCTGACTACTATTGTCTCCTCCTGCCTGACCACTATTTTCTCCTCCTGCCTTACCACTATTGTCTCCTCCTGCCTTACCACTATTGTCTCCTCCAGCCTGACCACTATTGTCTCCTCCAGCCTGACCACTATTGTCTCCTCCTGCCTGACCACTATTGTCTCCTCCTGCCTTACCACTATTGTCTCCTCCTGCCTTACCACTATTGTCTCCTCCAGCCTGACCACTATTGTCTCCTCCTGCCTGACCACTATTTTCTCCTCCTGCCTTACCACTATTGTCTCCTCCTCCTTCCTGACCACTATTGTCTCCTCCTGCCTTACCACTATTGTCTCCTCTTTCCTGACTACTATTGTCTCCTCCTTCCTGACCACTATTGTCTCCTCCTTCCTGACCACTATTGTCTCCTCCTTCCTGACTACTATTGTCTCCTCCTGCCTGACCACTATTGTCTCCTCCTGCCTGACTACTATTGTCTCCTCCTGCCTGACCACTATTTTCTCCTCCTGCCTGACCACTATTTTCTCCTCCTGCCTGACTACTATTGTCTCCTCCTGCCTTACCACTATTGTCTCCTCCTGCCTTACCACTATTTTCTCCTCCAGCCTGACCACTCTTGTCCTCACCACCTTCTCCTCTTTCTGGTCTGTCGTAGGATGAGCGGAATCAGATCCTGATGGCGTACCTGTGGATCCGGCAGGTGTGGTATGACGCCTACCTTCGGTGGAACAAGGATGAGTATGACGGCCTGGACACCATCCGTATCCCTAGTAGTTATGTCTGGAGACCCGATATCGTCCTCTATAATAGGTAGGTGGGGTGGGGGTTGGGAAGGTCAGTTCTTATCGTTCCTCCAGCCCGGGTGCAACCAACCTTCTCCTCTGTCACCGGGGACGGCCTTGCCTGGTTCTTCTGTCTGTGGAGGTCCACAGACTTCATGGCTTTCAGTGGTTGATGGAGTTGGGACGTATCGGAACCCCTGGCAGGTTCTCTGCTAGATTTCTATTAATTTCCTGTCCCGCTGAGAGCCATCAGACGGAGATGAAGCCACACCAAGGACACCCGGCAGGGTCCTAGCCTTCCTCTACTCTTCCAAAGGCAGGACTTCCTGGTTGGTGGAACATTGTTTGTAGGACAGAAAGTCAGGAGAAATCTCCTAGCCGAGGCCCGGAGAGTGGTACGACCAGGGGTGGACTGACAACTCATGGGGCCCCCGGGCAATAGGGGATCATGGGGCCCCTGTGTCCTTGCCCAAACTCAAAAAAGCCTATGAAAAAGGTACCAGGAGCATCTCATGGGGCCCCCTACTGACCCCGGGCCCTCGGGCAGTGCCCGAGTTTCCAATTGGTCAGTCCGCCCCTGGGTACAACCCACCAGATACTTCCCCACTCCATCCAACCTGCAAAACCTTCGGCTGGACCTTCAGTCCAAGAAACATCTGCCAGTCATTGCCATCTGCATCCCATGGAGGAGATTTCCCTTCACTTCCTGTCCTGGGAACTTGGTGGAGGGGGCTGTCGGGGCAGGTGGGGATATGGTGGAGGGGGTTGTCGGGACGGGTGGGGACTTGGTGGAGGATTTTGTCGGGACAGGTGGAGACGTGGTGGAGGGGGTTGTCGGGACTGGTGGAGACGTGGTGGAGGGGATTGTCGGGACGGGTGGAGACGTAATGATGGGGATTGTCGGGACGGGTGGGGACATGGTGGAGGGGATTGTCGGGACAGGTGGAGACGTGGTGGAGGGGGTTGTCGGGACTGGTGGAGACGTGGTGGAGGGGATTGTCGGGACGGGTAGAGACGTAATGATGGGGATTGTCGGGACGGGTGGGGACATGGTGGAGGGGATTGTTGGGACAGGTGGAGACGTGGTGGAGGGAATTGTTGGGACGGGTGGAGACGTGGTAGAGGGGGTTGTCAGGGCGGGTGGGGACATGGTGGAGGGGGTTGTCGGGAAGGGTGGGGACGTGGTGGAGGGGGTTGTCGGGAAGGGTGGGGACGTGGTGGAGGGGGTTGTCGGGAAGGGTGGGGACGTGGTGGAGGGGGTTGTCGGGAAGGGTGGGGACGTGGTGGAGGGGGTTGTCAGGATGGGTGGAGACGTGGTGATGGGGGTTGTCGGGACGGGTGGGGTCGTGGTTGAGGGGGTTGTCGGGACGGGTGGGGACGTGGTGGGGGGGTTGTCGGGACGGGTGGAGACGTGGTGGAGGGGGTTGTCGGGACGGGTGGGGACGTGGTGGAGGGGGTTGTCGGGACGGGTAGGGACATGGTGATGAGGGTTGTCGGGACGGGTGGGGACGTGGTGGAGGAGGTTGTTGGGACAGGTGGATACGTGGTGGAGGGGGTTGTCGGGACGGGTAGGGACATGGTGATGGGGGTTGTCGGGACGGGTGGGGACGTGGTGGAAGGGGTTGTCGGGACAGGTGGAGACGTGGTGGAGGGGGTTGTCGGGACGGGTGGGGACGTGGAGATGGGGGTTGTTGGGACGGGTAGGGACATGGTGATGGGGGTTGTCGGGACGGGTGGGGACGTGGTGGACGGGGTTGTCGGGGCGGGTGGAGACGTGGTGGAGGGGGTTGTCAGGACGGGTGGGGGCGTGGTGGAGGGGGTTGTCCGGGCTGGTGGAGACATGGTGGAGGGGGTTGTCGGGACGGGTGGTGATGTGGTGATGGGGGTTGTCGGGACGGGTGGGGACGTGATGGAGGGGGTTGTCGGGACGGGTGGGGACGTGATGGAGGGGGTTGTTGGGGCGGGTGGGGACATGGTGGAGGGGGTTGTCGGGACGGGTGGTGATGTGGTGATGGGGGTTGTCGGGGTGGGGACGTGATGGAGGGGGTTGTCGGGACGGGTAGGGACATGGCGATGGGGGTTGTCGGGACGGGTGGGGACGTGATGGAGGGGGTTGTCGGGACGGGTGGGGACGTGGTGGAGGGGGTTGTCGGGGCAGATGGGGACGTGGTGGAGGGGGTTGGGGTGGGTGGGGACGTGGTGGAGGGGGTTGTCGGGGCAGATGGGGACGTGGTGGAGGGGGTTGGGGTGGGTGGGGACGTGGTGGAGGGGGTGTGGGCTTTCCCTGCAGGCCTTGTGGTGTGGCCCCTGGTGGGGGTGGACTTTCATCTGCAGGCTGTGTTCTGTGGCCCCTGGGGGGTGGGCTTTTCTCTGCAGGCTGTGTTGTGTGGCCCCTGGGGGGGTGGGCTTACCCCTGCAGGCCGTGTAGTGTGGCCCCTGGGGGGACATGTCGCGCCCTGCTCATGTGGTGTGGGCCCTGGGGGGACATGTTGGGCCCTACTTGTGTAGTGTTGCTCCTGGGGGGACATGTTGGGCCCCTGCTCATGTACTGTGGCCCCTGGGGGGACATTTAGGGCCCTGCTTGTGTAGAGGTGGCCCCTAGGGGGACATTTCAGACCCTGCTTGTGTAGTGTGGCCCCTGGGGGGATATTTCGGACACTGCTTGTGTAGTGTGGCCCCTGGGGGGACATGTCGGGCCCCTGCTCGGGCTGTACACACATGGCAGGGAAGGCAGCGGAAGGTGTAACCCAATCCCGGGTGCAGCTGCTGTGTGCGTCGTCTCAGGTTCTGCTGTAGAGGTGACTCTGCGATCCTCGGGACCGAATTACAGCATTTTCCACCCGCCGAGGATTCCTATTCATCATCTGCTGTCCCGGGGGAACTACCCCCACCCCACGGACCTACCCCGGGGAACTGCCCCCACCCCACGGACCTACCCCGGGGAACTGCCCCCACCCCACGGACCTACCCCAGAGGAACTACCCCCACCATGCAGACCTACCCTGGGGACCTACCCCGGGGAACTGCCCCCACCCCACGGACCTACCCTGGGGAACTGCCCCCACCACACGGACCTACCCCAGAGGAACTACCCCCACCATGCAGATCTACCCTGGGGACCTACCCCGGGGAACTGCCCCCACCCCACGGACCTACCCCGGGGAACTGCCCCCACCCCACGGACCTACCCCGGGGAACTACCCTCACCTCACGGACCTACCCCAGGGGAACTACCCCCACCATGCAGACCTACCCTGGGGACCTACCCTGGGGAACTACCCCCACCCCACGGACCTACCCCAGGGAACTGCCCCCACCTCACGGACCTACCCCGGGAAACTACCCCCACCTCACGGACCTACCCCATGGAATTACCCCCACCACGCAGACCTACCCCGAGGGAACTACCCCCACCCCACGGACCTACCCCCGGGGAACTACTCCACCCCACGGACCTACCCTGGGGGAACTACCCCTACCACATGGACCAACCCTGGGGGAACTACCCACGGACCTACCCCGGGGAACTACCCCCACCCCACAGGTAACTACCCCCACCCCACAGACCTACCCCAGGGGAACTACCCCCATCCCACAGGAAACTACTCCCACCCCACGGACCTACCAAGGGGGAACTACCCCCACCCCATGGACTTACCCCCGGGGAACTACCCCCACCTCACGGACCTACCCCAGGGGATCTACTCCCACCTCACGGGGAACTACCCTGGGGGAACTACCCCACCCCACAGACCTACCCTGGGGGAACTACCCCTACCACATGGACCAACCCTGGGGGAACTACCCAGGGACCTACCCCGGGGAACTACCCCCACCCCACAGGTATCTACCCCCACCCCACAGACCTACCCCGGGGGAACTACCCCATCCCACAGGAAACTACTCCCACCCCACGGACCTACCAAGGGGGAACTACCCCCACCCCATGGACTTACCCCGGGGAACTACCCCCACCTCACGGACCTACCCCAGGGGATCTACTTTCCACCTCACGGGGAACTACCCTGGGGGAACTACCCCCACCCCGTGGACCTACCCCGGGGGAACTAGTCCCACCCAAAGGATTTACCATGGGGGAACTACACCCAACCAATGGACTTACCCTGGGGGGTCCTGGATGTGATGGGGGCATGGAGGACAGACTACCCCCACCCAATGGACTTACCCTGGGGGTCCTGGATGTGATGGGGGTATGGAGGAGGACAGATTACCCCCACCCAATGGACTTACTTCAGGGGTCTCACATGTGATGGGGGCATGGAGGAGGACAGACTACCCCCAGCCAATGGACTTACTCCGGGGGTCCCCAGATGTGATGGGGGCATGGAGGAGGACAGACTACCCCCACCCAATGAACTTACACCAGGGGTCCTGTATGTGATGGGGGCATGGAGGAGGACAGACTACCCCCAACCAATGGACTTACTCCAGGGGTCCCGTATGTGATGGGGGCATGGAGGAGGACAGACTACCCCCACCCAATGGACTTACTCCAGGGGTCCTGTATGTGATGGGGGCATGGAGTAGGACAGACTACCCCCAACCAGTGGGACTTACCCCAGGGGTCCCACATGTGATGGGGGCATGGAGGAGGACAGGAATCCCCCCACCCAATGGACTTACTCCAGGGTTCCTGTATGGGATGGGGGCATGGAGGAGGACAGACTACCCCCACCCAATGGACTTACTCCAGAGGTCCCAGATGTGATGGGGGCATGGAGGAGGACAGACTACCCCCAACCAGTGGACTTACCCCAGGGGTCCCGTATGTGATGGGGGCATGGAGGAGGACAGACTACCCCCACCCAATGGACTTACTCCAGAGGTCCCAGGTGTGATGGGGGTATGGAGGAGGACAGACTACCCCCAACCAATGTACTTACTCCAGGGGTCCCGTATGTGATGGGGGCATGGAGTAGGACAGACTACCCCCAACCAATGGACTTACCCCAGGGGTCCCGTATGTGATGGGGGCATGGAGGAGGACAGACTACCCCCACCCAATGGACTTACTCCAGAGGTCCCAGATGTGATGGGGGCATGGAGGAGGACAGACTACCCCGCAACCGGTGGACTTACTCCAGGGGTCCCGTATGTGATGGGGGCATGGAGGAGGACAGACTACCCCCAACCAGTGGTCTTACCCCAGGGGTCCCACATGTAATGGGGGCATGGGGGAGGACAGACTACCCCCACCCAATGGAGCAAGCAGGAGATTCGTCCCCATTGAGATCTGATAGGTTTCCAGAGTCTTCCTCTGATTGGTGGAGCCGTGTGTATATAATATGGCGCCGCGGGTCACTATTACATTTCTGAGATTTTCTTTATTGAAAGGAACAAAACAGGAAGAACGACTTCCAGAACATTCGATCAGCGAGCGATGAAATCTAATAAACACACAAGATGTCAACCTCCCCCGCCGGATCTCCTGAACCGAACAATTCGATGACGTTTGTCAGGCGCTCTCTCTGCTCCCCGCTGTCTGCGGCACTTACAGAAAGTGTTTGGATATTCGCGGGTCAGGTCACCCGATTGTGGATTACGTTCGCTCTGATACAACCCGTTACGTTCGCTCTGGTGAGCAGCAGAAAAAGCAAATTCAACCGACAAGCACCTCGAACGTTCTTCATTGTCAGCATTGTACCCAGGAGACCACGGGGACGAGTTATGAAAGGCAAAGAGGACATTCATGGATCAGTTCCCCGGATCAGTTCATGGATCTTTCATGGATCAGTTCAAGGATCATTCATGGATCAGTCCATGGATCAGTTCCCGGATCATTCATGGATCAGTTCCCGGATCAGTCCATGGATCAGTCCATGGATCAGTTCATGGATCATTCCATGGATCATTCATGGATCAGTTCAAGGATCATTCATGGATCAGTTCCCGGATCATTCATGGATCAGTTCCCAGATCAGTTCATGGATCATTCATGGATCAGCTCCCGGATCATTCATGGATCAGTTCCCAGATCAGTTCATGGATCATTCATGGATCAGTTCCCGGATCATTCATGGATCAGTTCCCGGATCAGTTCCCGGATCAGTTCCCAGATCAGTTTCATGGATCATTCATGGATCAGTTCCCGTATCAGTTCTTGGATCAGTTCCCGGATCAGTTCCCGGATCAGTTCATGGATCAGTTCATGGATCAGTTCCCGGATCAGTTCCCGGATCAGTTCCCGGATCAGTTCCCGGATCAGTTCCCGGATCAGTTCATGGATCAGTTCTTGGATCAGTTCATGGATCAGTTCTTGGATCAGTTCCCAGATCAGTTCATGGATCAGTTCCCGGATCAGTTCACGGATCATTCATGGATCAGTTCCCGGATCAGTTCACGGATCATTCATGGATCAGTTCATGGATCAGTTCATGGATCAGTTCATGGATCATTTACGGATCATTCATGGATCAGTTCATGGATCAGTTCCCGGATCAGTTCATGGATCAGTTCCTGTATCAGTTCATGGATCATTTACGGATCATTCATGGATCAGTTCCCGGATCAGTTCCCGGATCAGTTCATGGATCAGTTCTTGGATCAGTTCCCGGATCAGTTCATGGATCAGTTCATGGATCAGTTCATGGATCAGTTCCCGGATCAGTTCATGGATCAGTTCATGGATCAGTTCATGGATCAGTTCATGGATCAGTTCCCGGATCATTCATGGATCAGTTCCGGATCATTCATGGATCAGTTCCCGGATCATTCATGGATCAGTTCCCGGAGCAGTTCATGGATCAGTTCCTGGATCAATTCATTGATCAGTTCCCGGATCAGTTCATGGATCAGTTCCCGGATCAGTTCATGGATCAGTTCCCGGATCAGTTCATGGATCATTCATGAATCAGTTCCCGGATCATTCATGGATCAGGTCCCGGATCAGTTCATGGATCAGTTTCCGGATCAGTTCATGGATCAGTTCCCGGATCAGTTCATGAATCAGTTCCCGGATCAGTTCATGGATCAGTTCCCGGATCAGTTTATGGATCAATTCATGGATCACTTCATGGGATCAGTTCCCGGATCAGTTCCCGGATCAGTTCATGGTTCAGTTCTCGGATCTGTTTTCGGATCAATTCATGGATCAGTTCCCAGATCAGTTCATGGATCAGTTCATGGATCAGTTCCCGGATCAGTTCATGGTTCAGTTCCCGGTTCAGTTCATGGTTCAGTTCTTGGATCTGTTCCCGGATCAATTCATGGATCAGTTCCCAGATCAGTTCATGGATCAGTTCATGGATCAGTTCCCGGATCAGTTCATGGATCAGTTCATGGTTCAGTTCCCGGATCTGTTCCCGGATCAATTCATGGATCAGTTCATGGATCAGTTCATGGATCAGTTCATGGATCAGTTCATAGATTAGTTCCCGGATCAGTTCTTCATCAGTTCATGGATCAGTTCTTCATCAGTTCATGGATCAGTTCCCGGATCATTCATGGATCAGTTCCCAGATCAGTGCATGGATCATTCATGGATCAGTTCCCGGATCAGTTCACAGATCAGTTCATGGATCAGTTCCCAGATCATTCATGGATCAGTTCCCGGATCATTCATGGATCAGTTCCGGATCAGTTCCCGGATCATTCATGGATCAGTTCCCGGATCATTCATGGATCAGTTCTCGGATCAGTCCATGGATCAGTCCATGGATCAGTCCATGGATCAGTTCATGGATCAGTTCTCGGATCAGTTCCCAGATCAGTCCATGGATCAGTCCATGGATCAGTTCATGGATAAGTTCATGGATCATTCATGGATCAGTTCAAGGATCATTCATGGATCAGTTCCCAGATCATTCATGGATCAGTTCCCGGATCATTCATGGATCAGTTCCCGGATCATTCATGGATCAGTTCCCGGATCAGTTCATGGATCAGTCCATGGATCAGTCCATGGATCAGTTCATGGATCATTCATGGATCAGTTCAAGGATCATTCATGGATCAGTTCCCGGATCATTCATGGATCAGTTCCCAGATCAGTTCATGGATCATTCATGGATCAGCTCCCGGATCATTCATGGATCAGTTCCCAGATCAGTTCATGGATCATTCATGGATC
>NW_028320260.1:0-15922 GCF_062004578.1 Staurois parvus
GGTTCTAACACATTAAGGGAGTCCAAATGCCCCTTCATCAGGGATCTCCCAGTGTGATTACAGGCACAGGTTTTATAAGCAGCTAATTTGGTTTTCAACACATTTCAGGGGTCCAAAGACACCCCTTCATCAGGGATCTCCCAGTGTGATTACAGGCACAGATCTTGTCAGCAGCTAATTTGGTTTTCAACACATTTCAGGGGTCCAAAGACACCCCTTCATCAGGGATCTCCCAGCGTGATTACAGGCACAGATCTTAACAGCAGCTCATTTGGTTCTAACACATTAAGGGGGTCCAAAGGCCCCTTCATCAGGGATCTTCCAGTGTGATTACAAGCACAGATCTTGTCAGTAGCTAACTGGGCTTTCAGTGCGTTTCAGGGGCCCATAGACGCCCCTTCATCAGGGATCTCCTAGCGTAATTACATACACAGATCTTAACAGCAGCTAATTTGGTTCGAACACATTAAGGGGGTCCAAAGGCCCCTTCATCAGGGATCTTCCAGTGCGATTACACATACATATCTTTTCAGCAGCTAATTGGGTTTTCAGTGTGTTTCAGGGGCCCATAGACGCCCCTTCATCAAGGATCTTCCAGTGTGATTACATACACAGATCTTTTTAGCAGCTAACTTGGCTATCAGCGTGTTTCAGGGGCCCATAGATGCCCCTTCATCAGGGATCTCCCAGCGTGATTACAGGCACAGATCTTGTCAGCAGCTAATTTGGTTCGAACATATTAAGGGGGTCCAGAAGCCCCTTCATCAGGTATCTCCCAGTGTGATTAAGCAGCTAATTTGGCTTTCCATGCATTTCAGGGGCCCATAGACACCCCTTCATCAGGGCTTGAGAGAAAACAATGTGAATGGACTAGAAGTTAATTGGACCTTTATTGTCGTTTCTTCCAGTGTGATTACAAGCACAGATCTTGTCAGCAGCTGATTTGGCAGCCTGATAATGGGGGCAGTGTGTTTGGCCCCCAAAACCCGTTTTGTCCTGCCGTGAACCAATTTTATGATAGAAAACTTTGGACTCACAGATGTTTGTTTGGCGCTCTCATTTTGGGCTGTGCTGCATGGCAGAGCTGTGCAAATCTTAGGACTGGATGGACAGAGATAGAACTCCTTTGTATTTTCATCCCTGGGCTGAGCTGCATATCTGGAGTTCAGCAACTAAATGTTTTCACTCAAATTCAATAAATGGCGTAAAACGAAGGTAAAGCTTTCTCTGTCTATGAAGCTGACATCCAATATCTGAGACAAACAAGGCATGGAATGTAACCCCCCCCCCATGTGAAATCACAGAACATGACGCTGCACTGAGCGCAGACGCACGTCACCTCGCTGGGACTGTATAAACACATTATGTTGTGTAAGCGTTACCAGCCTGGGAGCCCCAGCCGATTCCTGGCTCAGGACCCCGCTCAGGACTCAGATTACCGCTGCTACAGAGGGTGGGCAGACGGGGGCCCGGGCCCTTCTCCCTGCATGCAGCCAGCCGTCCTAAAGGCACAAACTGTCCTACAATCTGCATGGCTCAGACGCCGTTGTACGCCAGTTACAATAGGCTGGGGCTGACCTCCTCCATGAGCTGTCTATAGATACAGTGCTGTGCAAAAGTCTTAGGCGGGTGTGAAGAAATGCTGGAAATGAAGAATTCTTCCAGAAATCGAAGTGTTTATTTCTATCAATTAACAAAATGGAAAGTGAATAGAAATCCAAATCCAATCAATATTTGGGGTGACCGCCCTTTGCCTTCTTCTAGGTAGACTTGCACACAGTGAAGGAACTCGGCAGGTTCCAGAGAGACTCCATGATGGTGAGATCAGGGCTCTGTGGGGGCCAAACCATCACTTCCAGGACTCCTTGTTCTTCTTTACACTGAAGATACACTATATTTATTTATTTCAGGTACTTATATAGCGCCATCAATTTACGGAGCACTTTACATATATATTGTACATTCCCATCAGTCCCCGCCCCCGAGGAGCGTACAATCTAAGGATTGCCAAAAGTATTTGGCCCCGGCCTTTCCACTCACATGACCTTTAATGGCCTCCCAGTCTTAGTCCGTAGGGTTCAATATGGAGTTGGCCCCGCCATTTCCCCACACATGACCTTTAATGGCCCCCCCAGTCTTAGTCCGTAGGGTTCAATATTGGTCACCCGGCCTCTCCACCCACATGACCTTTAATGGCCCTCCCAGTCTTAGTCCGTAGGGTTCAATATTGAGTTGGCCCCGCCCTTTCCACACACATGACCTTTAATGGCCCCCCCAGTCTTAGTCCGTAGGGTTCAATATTGAGTTGGCCCCGCCCTTTCCACACACATGACCTTTAATGGCCCCCCAGTCTTAGTCCGTAGGGTTCAATATTGAGTTGGCCCCGCCCTTTCCACGCACATGACCTTTAATGGCCCACCAGTCTTAGTCCGTAGGGTTCAATATTGAGTTGGCCCCGCCCTTTCCACGCACATGACCTTTAATGATCCCCTAGTCTTAGTCCGTAGGGTTCAATATTGAGTTGGCTCCGCCCTTTCCACACACATGACCTTTAATGGCCCCCCAGTCTTAGTCCGTAGGGTTCAATATTAAGTTGGCCCCGCCCTTTCCACGCACATGACCTTTAATGGCCCCCAGTCTTAGTCCGTAGGGTTCAATATTGAGTTGGCCCCGCCCTTTCCACACACATGACCTGTAATGGCCCCCCAGTCTTAGTCCGTAGGGTTCAATATTGAGTTGGCCCCGCCCTTTGCAGCCTTCTGGGAAGGCCGTCCACAAGGTTTAGGAGGGTGTCTATGGGAAGGTTGGACCATTCTTCCAGAAGCACATTTGTCAGGTCAGGCACTGATGTCGGGGGAGGAGGCCTGGCTCGCAGTCTCTGCTCTAATTCATCCCAAAGGTGTTCTATGGGGTTGAGGTCAGGACTCTGTGCAGGACAGTCAAGTTCCTCCACCCCAAACTGGCTCCTCCATGTCTTTATGGACCTTGCTTTGTGCACTGGTGTGCAGTCATGTTGGAACAGGAAGGGGCCATCCCCAAACTCCTCCCACAAAGTTGGGAGCATGAAATTGTCCAAAATGTCACCTTAAAGAGTTCCCTTCACTGGAACTAGAAGGCCAAGCCCAACCCCTGAGAAACAACCCCACACCATAATCCCCCCTCCACCAAACTCTACACTTGGCACAATGCAGTCAGGCAAGTACCGTTCTCCTGGCAACCACCAAACCCAGACACATCCATTGGATTGCCAGACAGAGAAGCGTGATTGGTCACTCCAGAGAACACGCCTCCTCTGCTCTAGAGTCCAGTGGCAGCATGCTTTACACCACGGCATCCGACGCTTTGCATTGCATTTGGTGATGGAAGGCTAGGATGCAGCTGCTCGGCCATGGAAACCCATTCCATGAAGCTCTCTACGCACTGTTGTTGGGCTCATCTGAAGGCCACACCAAGTTTGGAGGTCTTTAGCTATTGACTCTGCAGACAGTTGGCGACTTCTGCGCACTGTGCGCTTCAGCATGCGCTGACCCCGCCCTGTCATGTGACGTGGCCTACCACTTGGTGGCTGAGTGGCTGTTGTTCCCAGTTAAAAGAGGAGAGAGATCGGTGCAGCGCTAGGATTAAAGGTACCGTAAACTAAGTGCTCAATATAAATGCCCTGAAGGTATAGGCAAATGCAAAAAGGAAACAGAAAATGCAAAGTAGAATACAGTCCACTATTCAGTGCACAAAAGTCCAAATTCCCATATCAATTGCTGTGAGGGATAGGTTGCAATTCAGAGGTAGGGGTCCTTAAAACAGATAGATTGCGCACTCACCAGAAGTGCGTATAAAATACGCATGTAGAGAGATATATGTTCTTCAAAACATCTCGGTCAATAGGGTTCTGGTCAGATCGCACTCTATATTCTCCTCCGTCTCACCGTGTTCAATAAATCCCAGGGTTCAGTACAGGCGTCAAAAATCCCCTTGGTTCATCCAGGCACTGTGGAAGGTGGTGCTCTCAGGGAGCGCCCAATAAGGGACGCCACATGGAGTAGTATAGGATGAACAGGATTATTTCTCAAATCAGATAAAAAGGATGCTACTGACCATGAATGTAGTTGGCCACAGATGGTGGCTAGATGTCCATGTGCTGTAGCCCCCCTGACGTGTAGCCCCCCAATACTGATCACAGGCTATGGTGTGGGGTGGGGGTCACCCCAATACTGATCACAGAATATGGGGGGTTAACCCCAATACTGATCACAGGATATGGTGTGGGGTAGGAGTCACCCCAATACTGATCACAGGATATGATGGGGGTGGGGGTCACCCCAGTACTGATCACAGCATATGATGGGGGTCACCCCAATACTGATTACAGGATATGGTGTGGGGTGGGGGTCACCCCATTACTGATCACAGGATGGTGGGGGTCACCCTAATACTGATCACAGGATATAGTGGGGGTGTCACCTCAATATTGATCACAGGAAAAGGGGGGTCACCCCAATACTGATCACAGGATATGGTGGGGGTGGGTTCACCCCATTACTGATCACAGGATATGGTGGGGGTCGCCCCAATACTGATCACAGGATATGGTGGGGGTTGCCCCATTACTGATCACAGGATATGGTGGGGTTCACCCCAATACTGATCACAGGATATGGTGGGGGTGGGTTCACCCCATTACTGATCACAGGATATGGTGGGGGTCGCCCCAATACTGATCACAGGATATGGTGGGGGTCGCCCCATTACTGATCACAGGATATGGTGGGGTTCACCCCAATACTGATCACAGGATATGGTGGGGGTCGCCCCATTACTGATCACAGGATATGGTGGGGTTCACCCCAATACTGATCACAGGATATGGTGGGGGTGGGTTCACCCCATTACTGATCACAGGATATGGTGGGGGTCGCCCCATTACTGATCACAGGATATGGTGGGGGTCACCCCATTACTGATCACAGGATGGTGGGGGTCACCCCAATACTGATCACAGGATATGGTGGGGGTCGCCCCATTACTGATCACAGGATATGGTGGGGGTCACCCCATTACTGATCACAGGATGGTGGGGGTCACCCCAATACTGATCACAGGATATAGTGGGGGTGTCACCTCAATATTGATCACAGGAAAAGGGGGGTCACCCCATTACTGATCACAGGATATGGTGGGGGTCGCCCCAATACTGATCACAGGATATGGTGGGGTTCACCCCAATACTGATCACAGGATATAGTGTGGGGTGGGGGGTCACGCCATTACTGATCACAGGATAGGAGGGATCACCCCAAATATTGTTTGGATTTGGATTTCTCTCCATTTACGTTACATTTTGTTAATTGATATAAAACGATGAACATTTCGATTTCTGGAAGCGTCCTTCACTTACGGTATTTCTTCACACCTGCCTAAGACTTTTGCACAGAACTGTATGTTGGTTCTCACGTGAGCGTCTTTCCTTTGCACACGGCAGAACGCAGCGCGTCCGTCTCTCAGCGTCTTCTAATGGTTGCGCGGGGATCTGTCACAGGCGTGTAAACGGTTTCCCAATTAAAAGGCAGCTAATTGGGTCTGGTAATGCCGAGCGGCGGATCACTTAAAGAGCTGTTTATGGGCGAGAAGTCGTTTTTCTGGTGCCGAGAGAAACCGCCGGCATGGAGAACAATCCGGAAAACACGACTCCAGAGGATATGTAACAAAAGAGATAAACCTGAAGACGTACGCGGTGGGGGGAGGGGGGGGGGTATTCACCAAAGCTGGAGGGTGCAGAATCTGCTGCGGCTCTGAATAGTAACCAACCAGCTTCCAGCTTTTATATCCAGAGCTTAACTGAACAAGCTGAAGCTAGAAGCTGATTGGCCACCAGATTCCAGAGAGTGCATTTGTTTCAGGGCCGGTTCACACTCCATGCGTTTCAGTTGCTTTATGTTCTGCATCCAAAACGCACAGCAAGTCGGTGATATGGTGTCAGTGTCATAGTTCACATTGGCGCTTGCAGTTCCAGTGCGTTCCGGGTGCAGAAAAAAATGTAGAACTTGCGGCATTTTTCCTACACAGAACTGCACAGGAACGTGGTAAAACGCATCAAAAACGCACCAAAAATGCACATGTCCATACCAGGGGCAGACTGACAACTCATGGGGCCCCCGGGCAATAGGGGATCATGGGGCCCCTGTGTCCTCCCCCACACCCAAAAAAGCCTATGAAAGGTACTAGGGGCATCTCATGGGGCCCCCTACTGACCCCGGGCCCCCGGGCAGTGCCCGAGTTCCCCAATCGTCATTCCGCCCCTGATCCCTATTTAAAATGAAGAAATAGAGAGGGGGAAAAATGAACCAGAAAGCATCAAAAACGCAACTGGAACGCGTAACAAAATGCAACAAAACCGCACATCCAGAAACGCATTCAAAAATGCACAGAAAGTCAGTTATATGGCTGTCAGTGTCATAGTTCACATCAGCGTTCCGGATGCAGAGAAAAAAGTAGAACAGGCGGCATTTTTCCTACACAGAACTGAACTGTAAAACGCATCAAAAACACATCAAAAACACAGCGGAACGCACATGTCCCTATTAAGGGTCGGTTCACATGAAATGCATTTCAGCTGCTTTTTTTCTGCATCCAAAACGCACAGAAAGTCGGTGATCTGGTGTCAGTGTCATAGTTCACATCGGCGCTCGCCGTTCCAGTGCGTTCCGATTGCAGAAAAAAAAGTAGAACAGGTGGCATTTTTTTTTACACAGAACTGAACTGTAATGTGGGGAAATGCACCAAAAACGCACCAAAAACGTACATGTCCATATTTAAATTGAAGAAAAAGAGGGAAAAAATGAACCAGAAGCATCAAAATTGCACCGGAACGCATCAAAAACACATCAAAAGTAGTGAAGTAGTAATAAATTCTTCAAAAATCGCACGATTTTAAATCGCAGCGGTGGGACCGGTGACCCTCTTTGGCACATGTGTGTTATATGGACGGTACATGCGTGTTATATGGACGGTACATATGTGTTATATGGACGGCACATGCGTGTTATATGGACGGCACATGCGTGTTATATGGACGGAACATGCGTGTTATATGGACGGAACATGCGTGTTATATGGACGGAACATGCGTGTTATATGGACGGCACATGCGTGTTATATGGACGGAACATGCGTGTTATATGGACGGAACATGCGTGTTATATGGACGGCACATACGTGTTATATGGACGGCACATGCATGTTATATGGACGGCACATACGTGTTATATGGACGGCACATGCGTGTTATATGGACGGCATGTGTGTTATATGGACGGCACATGCGTGTTATATGGACGGCACATGCGTGTTATTTGGACGGCACATACGTGTTATATGGACAGCACATGCGTGTTATATGGACAGCACATGCGTGTTATATGGACAGCACATGCGTGTTATATGGACGGCGAGAGATTAGAGCACAATTCTACCCTCCTTATTAACATGATAGAATTCTCCTCCCATCCCCCTGGAACTGCTTATGTGGCTATAAAGGCAAGGGGGGGGGGCAAAGTAATGGAGGGGGGGGGCATAGGAGTGGAGGGGGGCATAGTGATGAGGGGAGGGGCATAGTGGTGGTGGGGAAGGACATAGTGGTGGAGGGGGTTGGCACAGTGGTGGAGGGGAGGGGAATAGTGGTGGCGAGGGTTGGCATAGTGGTGGAGGGGAGGGGCACAGTGGTGGGGGAGGCATAGGGGTGGAGGGGAGGGGCACAGTGGTGGGGGGGGCATAGGGGTGAAAGAGGTTGGCATAGTGGTGGCAGGGGGGCATAAGGGTGGAGGGGAGGGGCATATTGGTGGAGGGGGGCATAAGGGTGGAGGGGAGGGGCATAGTGGTGGAGGGGGGCATAAGGATAGAGGGGAGGGGCATAGTGGTGGAGGGGGGCATAGGGGTGGAGGGGAGGGGCATAGTGGTGGAGGGGGGGCATAGTGGTGATGGGGGGGCATAGGGGTGGAGGGGGGGCATAGTGGTGATGGGGGGGCATAGGGGTGGAGGGGAGGGGCATAGTGGTGGAGGGAGGGCATAGGGGTGGAGGGGGTTGGCATAGTGGTGATGGGGGGCATAGTGGTGGAGGGGGGGCATAGTGGTGGAGGGGGTTGGCATAGGGGTGGAGGGGAGGGGCATAGTGGTGGAGGGGGGGCATAGTGGTGATGGGGGGGCATAGGGGTGGAGGGGAGGGGCATAGTGGTGGAGGGGGGGCATAGTGGTGATGGGGGGGCATAGGGGTGGAGGGGAGGGGCATAGTGGTGGAGGGAGGGCATAGGGATGGAGGGGGTTGGCATAGTGGTGATGGGGGGCATAGTGGTGGAGGGGGTTGGCATAGTGGTGATGGGGGGCATAGTGGTGGAGGGGGGGCATAGTGGTGGAGGGGGCTGGCATAGTGGTGACGGGGAGGGGCATAGTGGCGGAGGGGGGAGGGGTTAAGTTCCTTCTTACCTTTATTTTCTGACCCAACATCCACCATATAACGCCGGCACTGCATGTTGGTGCCTAAATCTGACAGACACGGTATCAGCCTTTTGCAGTTCTTGTGCAGCAGAGCTTACAGACAGAGAGCGAGAAGCAGCATAAGTCAGAGCAAGGGGCATGCTGATAGAGGAGAGTGCAGAGTGACGGACAGAGATGAGCTCATCATTCTTCTGACCTTCCTTTTCCCTGGCCTGTCGCAGTGAAAACTGTAAGTGAAAGTGAAACTGCACCAGAGAATCATCAGGTGTGCCCTTTGGTCAGGACTGTGCTGTGTGGCAGAGCTGTGTAAATTCCAGGCCTGGATGGACAGAAATACAGAATCGTTTGACAGGTTCCAACAGCGTTCCTGTCCTGCGAGTATTTCATCTGAGTATTGGTTTGTTGGCGCTCAGCTTTGAATATCATGAAACAATTTTCTCATATAAAAAAAAAAACGTTTGATCCGCCGCAAAGTTGCGAACCCGTTACCGCGGCCGTCACTTCCTGCGCTCATCACAGAGATGACAGCTTCGCAGGTCCGGCATTGGAATCCCCTCATTGTGTGCAAAGCGCTGCGGGCGGCTGCGATGCATTTCCTGCGGTCATGTTGGTCATGTGATACATTATCCGGGATTCATCGGTTTCATTCCACGCTTGCGGCGCTGCGACCAAAAACCGCGATCCAAAAACATGACTTTGGCTCGTTTTTCAGCGGAAACAGTCAATAGTTTTTGGTCAGTTTTATTTCTTTTTTTTTTGTTGTTTTTGTTGTTTTTTTTATAGTTTAACTTTGAAAACACTTTGAAATAAAACACATTAATTGCAATATATACAGAATTCATTAATAAACATCAAATCGAATTTTTTTAACTCCTCCCCCTCCAGAGGATTTCCCTCCCCCCCTTCCTGACTGGGCCATTTTTTGCGAAAGACCGACAATTTTGAAAAAAAAAAACTATATTTTGGACTTTTTGCTATTAAACATGTCCAGTAAAAAAATGTAAAAACTCAAATTTCGTCATAAATTTTGGGATGACCCTAAAAAAAAAAAAAAGTCCAATTAGTCCATCGAGTCGTCATTTTTATTTTTGTCTTTTGCTCGACTTATATCCCAACCAGGGGCGGACTGACCATTCGGAAACTCGGGCACTGCCCGGGGGCCCGGGGTCAGTAGGGGGCCCCATGAGATGCCCCTGGTACCTTTTTCATAGGCTTTTTTTGAGTTTGGGCAAGGACACAGGGGCCCCATGATCCCCTATTGCCCGGGGGCCCCATGAGTTGTCAGTCCGCCCTGATCCCAAGTATGTTTAACCCCTCCCCCGACAATTTTGAAAAAAAAAAAAACCAATATTTTAGACTTTTTGCTCTTAAACATTTCCAGTAAAAAAATATAAAAAAAACAAATTTTGTCATCAATTTTGGGATGACCTCTTTGACCCTAAAAAAAAAAAAGTCCAAGTCGTAAATCGAGTCGTCATTTTTATTTTTGTGTTTTGATCGACCTATGTATACCCCAAGCATGTTTAACCCCTCCCCCTCCAGAGGATTCCCCCCCCCCCTTCCTGACCGGGCCATTTTTTGCGATACGGCGCTGCGTTACTTTAAATGACAATTGCGCGGTCGTGCAACGCAGCACCCAAATTAAATTTCCGTCCTTTTTTCCCACAAATGGAGCTTTCCTTCGGTGGTGTTTGATCGCCTCTGCGGTTTTTATTTTTTTTGCACTATAAACAAAAAGAGACCGAGGTCGGCCATACATGGGTCGAAATTCGACCGATTTTTCATCCAAAAATCGGATCTAAGAATAATCGCCTGATTTCGCTCTGTTAGTGGGGTCAATGACACCGGATGATTTTCGTTGTTAGTGGGGTCAATGGCACCGGACGATTTTCGCTCTGTTAGTGGGTCAGTGACATCGGACGATTTTCGTTCTGTTAGTGGGGTCAATGGCACCGGACGATTTTCGCTCTGTTAGTGGGGTCAGTGACATCGGACGATTTTCGCTCTGTTAGTGGGGTCAGTGACACCGGATGATTTTCGTTCTGTTAGTGGGGTCAGTGACACCGGATGATTTTCGCTCTGTTAGTGGGGTCAATGACACCGGATGATTTTCGCTCTGTTAGTGGGGTCAATGGCACCGGATGATTTTCGCTCTGTTAGTGGGGTCAGTGACACCGGATGATTTTCGCTCTGTTAGTGGGGTCAGTGACATCGGACGATTTTCGCTCTGTTAGTGGGGTCAATGGCATCGGACGATTTTCGCTCTGTTAGTGGGGTCAATGACACCGGATGATTTTCGTTGTTAGTGGGGTCAATGGCACCGGACGATTTTCGCTCTGTTAGTGGGTCAGTGACATCGGACGATTTTCGTTCTGTTAGTGGGGTCAGTGACACCGGATGATTTTCGCTCTGTTAGTGGGGTCAATGGCACCGGACGATTTTCGCTCTGTTAGTGGGGTCAGTGACACCGGATGATTTTCGCTCTGTTAGTGGGGTCAATGGCATCGGATGATTTTCGCTCTCTTAGTGGGGTCAATGGCATCGGACGATTTTCGCTCTGTTAGTGGGGTCAGTGACACCGGATGATTTTCGCTCTGTTAGTGGGGTCAATGGCACCGGACGATTTTCGCTCTCTTAGTGGGGTCAATGACACCGGACGATTTTCGCTCTGTTAGTGGGGTCAATGGCATCGGACGATCTTCGCTCTGTTAGTGGGGGCAATGACACCGGATGATTTTCGTTGTTAGTGGGGTCAATGACACCGGATGATTTTCGTTGTTAGTGGGGTCAATGACACCGGACGATTTTCGCTCTGTTAGTGGGGTCAATGGCATCGGACGATCTTCGCTCTGTTAGTGGGGTCAGTGACACCGGATGATTTTCGCTCTGTTAGTGGGGTCAATGACACCGGATGATTTTCGCTCTGTTAGTGGGGTCAATGGCATCGGACGATCTTCGCTCTCTTAGTGGGGTCAATGACACCGGATGATTTTCGCTCTGTTAGTGGGGGCAATGAAACCGAATGATTTTCGTTGTTAGTGGGGTCAGTGACACCGGACGATTTTTGCTCTGTTAGTGGGGTCAATGACACCGGACGATTTTTGCTCTGTTAGTGGGGTCAGTGACACCGAATGATTTTCGTTGTTAGTGGGGTCAGTGACACCGGATGATTTTTGCTCTGTTAGTGGGGTCAGTGACACCGGATGATTTTTGCTCTGTTAGTGGGGTCAGTGACACCGGATGATTTTTGCTCTGTTAGTGGGGTCAGTGACACCGGATGATTTTCGCTCTGTTAGTGGGGTCAGTGACATCGGACGATTTTCGCTCTGTTAGTGGGTCAATGGCACCGGACGATTTTCGTGGTTCCTCCCCTTTTCGGTGATCGGGCATGTTGGAAAATTCGTGAAAAATTACCGATTTTCCACTCAACGACGGTCAAATCGTTCGATCGTTTTTCCGAAAAGAATCTGCGCCATGAGCCGTGACCTGGAAGGAACAGAAGTCTCGCCTGTTATATGGGGTGAACTTTATGATTCGGTCGGACGATTTCCGAAATCAAATATGGCGCCGTCGGATTACCGAGCGAATGATGTTTTCGATTTTCAGACGAAAAATCGTTCGGAAGTTGAACCGTTTGGCCTGCACAACAGTTTTGAAAAAAAAAAAACAATATTTTTGACTTTTTGCTATTTCCAGGAAAAAACTTTTAAAATTCAAATTTCGTCATCAATTTTGGGATGACCTCTTTGACCCTAAAAAAAAAAATTCCAAGTCGTCCATCGAGTCATCATTTTTATTTTTGTGTTTTGATCGACCTATGTATACCCCAAGCATGTTTAACCCCTCCCCCTCCAGAGGATTCCCCTCCCCCTTCCTGACCAGGCCATTTTTTGTATTATAACTGACAATTGCGCGGTCGTGCAACGCCACACCCAAATGACATTTACACCTTTTTTTCCCACAAATAGAGCTTTCTTTCGCTGGTATTTGATCTCCTGTGCGTTTTTTTTGTGCTATAAATCCACAATTTTGGGAAAAAACAATATCTTTGACTTTTTGCTATTAAACACGTCCAGTAAAGAAAAATAAAATAAAATTTCTTCATAAATTTCGGCCAAAATGTATTCCGCTCCGTGTCTTCGCTAAAAAATAATCCCGATACGTGTAAATTAATCGGTTTACGTGAAAGTTGTTGCATTTACAAATGGCGGTATAGATACGGGGATTTTTGGGGGGTTTACTAGTAATGGCGGCGATCAGCGACTTGTAGCGGGACTGCGGCGGGCAATCTGACAATGGGGGGGAGGGGAACTGATTTGGTGTCACTGACATCCCCAGTGACACCAATACAGTGATCAGTGCTAATAAAAATCACTGACACTGTACTAACAGTGCTGGGCAGGAAGGGGTAACACGAGGGGCGATCAAAGGGTTAACTGTGTGTGCTTCACTGTACGCATGCTGCTTTGTATGGCTCTGCTATGCAGGAGCTGACAGGTCCCTCCCCTGTTGGTAATACTCAGCGATCGCCGGCCAGGACCTGGCGATTGACAGCCGAGGCCACAAGTGGTGCGGGTAGGACACGCCCCTTTACTGGAACCGCAAAATCACCGATATATACGTGATTTTGCGCACCCGTGACGCCCTGTAGCCGTATATCTGGAATAGGGCGGCGCGGAAGCGGTTAAAATGTATCTGAAAATGACTTTATATCAGCTGCTTGCAATGTTTATAAACATTGTACAGATGGGAGATTTACTTATTATTTATTTATTTCAGGTACTTATATAGCTGTCAGTTTACGCCGTGCTTTACATATATTGTACATTCACATCAGTCCCCGCCCCCGAGGAGCGTACAATCTAAGGTCCCCGCCCCTGAGGAGCGTACAATCTAAGGTCCCCGCCCCTGAGGAACGCACAATCCAAGGTCCCCGCCCCTGAGGAACGCACAATCCAAGGTCCCCGCCCCCAAGGAGCGTACAATCCAAGGTCCCCGCCCCCGAGGAGCGTACAATGTAAGGTCCCTAACTCACATTCATACATATACATACTAGGGACAATGTAGACAGGAGCCAATTCACCTCCCAGCATGTCTTTGGAGTGTGGGAGGAAACCGGAACACCCGGAGGAAACCCACGCCGAACAAGGAGGACATGCTGGATCACATCTATGCGGCAGTGCGGGCCGTGATTTGCGCAGGAATGAGAGTTCATTCGTTTGAATGGACTCCGGTGCCCCGGGACACGCAGGGAAGAAGTCCCGGCACTACTTGGGACATCTCAGCCCGCAGGGGAACCGAGGATCGCGGTACAGCTGCAATTTCCAGTGGCATTCCTCTGTGTGGGTGGTGCGGCTGCAGGGATTTGTACAGGTCTGGCAGTGGCACCACCCACACAGATGTGAACCAGGGGATAGAAAGATACAAAGTAACATTGTTTATAAACATCAATCAGACGGGGGATAGAGAGATACAAAGTAACATTGTTTATAAACATCAATCAGACGGGGGATAGAGAGATACAAAGTAACATTGTTTATAAACATCGATCAGACGGGAGATAGAGATACAAAGTAACATTGTTTATAAACATCAATCAGACGGGAGATGGAGAGATACAAAGTAACATTGTTTATAAACATCGATCAGACGGGGGATGGAGAGATACAAAGTAACATTGTTTATAAACATCGATCAGACGGGGGATGGAGAGATACAAAGTAACATTGTTTATAAACATCGATCAGACGGGGGATGGAGAGATACAAAGTAACATTGTTTATAAACATCGATCAGACGGGGGATGGAGAGATACAAAGTAACATTGTTTATAAACATCGATCAGACGGGAGATAGAGATACAAAGTAACATTGTTTATAAACATCGATCAGACGGGAGATGGAGGGATACAAAGTAACATTGTTTATAAACATCGATCAGACGGGAGATGGAGGGATACAAAGTAACATTGTTTATAAACATCGATCAGACGGGGGATGGAGAGATACAAAGTAACATTGTTTATAAACATCGATCAGACGGGAGATGGAGAGATACAAAGTAACATTGTTTATAAACATCGATCAGACGGGGGATGGAGAGATACAAAGTAACATTGTTTATAAACATCGATCAGACGGGGGATGGAGAGATACAAAGTAACATTGTTTATAAACATCGATCAGACGGGGGATGGAGAGATACAAAGTAACATTGTTTATAAACATCGATGAGACGGGAGATGGAGAGATACAAAGTAACATTGTTTATAAACATCGATCAGACGGGAGATGGAGGGATACAAAGTAACATTGTTTATAAACATCGATCAGACGGGAGATGGAGGGATACAAAGTAACATTGTTTATAAACATCGATCAGACGGGGGATGGAGAGATACAAAGTAACATTGTTTATAAACATCGATCAGACGGGAGACGGAGAGATACAAAGTAACATTGTTTATAAACATCGATCAGACGGGAGACGGAGAGGTACAAAGTAACATTGTTTATAAACATCGATCAGACGGGAGACGGAGAGATACAAAGTAACATTGTTTATAAACATCGATCAGACGGGAGACGGAGAGATACAAAGTAACATTGTTTATAAAGATCGATGAGACGGGAGACAGAGATACAAAGTAACATTGTTTATAAACATCGATCAGACGGGAGACGGAGAGATACAAAGTAACATTGTTTATAAACATCGATCAGATGGGAGATAGAGAGATACAAAGTAACATTGTTTATAAAGATCGATGAGACGGGAGATAGAGATACAAAGTAACATTGTTTATAAAGATCGATGAGACGGGAGATAGAGATACAAAGTAACATTGTTTATAAACATCGATCAGACGGGAGATGGAGAGATACAAAGTAACATTGTTTATAAACATCGATCAGACGGGAGATAGAGAGATACAAAGTAACATTGTTTATAAACATCGATGAGACGGGAGATAGAGATACAAAGTAACATTGTTTATAAACATCGATCAGACGGGAGATAGAGAGATACAAAGTAACATTGTTTATAAAGATCGATGAGACGGGAGATAGAGATACAAAGTAACATTGTTTATAAACATCGATCAGACGGGAGATGGAGAGATACAAAGTAACATTGTTTATAAACATCGATCAGACGGGAGATGGAGAGATACAAAGTAACATTGTTTATAAACATCGATCAGACGGGAGATAGAGAGATACAAAGTAACATTGTTTATAAACATCGATCAGATGGGAGATAGAGATACAAAGTAACATTGTTTATAAACATCGATCAGACGGGAGATAGAGATACAAAGTAACATTGTTTATAAAGATCGATGAGACGGGAGATAGAGAGATACAAAGTAACATTGTTTATAAACATCGATCAGACGGGAGAGAGAGAGATACAAAGTAACATTGTTTATAAAGA
>NW_028320261.1:0-51573 GCF_062004578.1 Staurois parvus
TTCTCACTGACCCCCAATGTAAGGGACATTCTTCCCACTGACCCCCAATGTAAGGGACATTCTTCCCACTGACCCCCAATGTAAGGGACATTCTTCCCACTGACCCCCCCAATGTAAGGGACATTCTTCCCACTGACCCCCCCAATGTAAGGGACATTCTTCCCACTGACCCCCAATGTAAGGGGACATTCTTCCCACTGACCCCTAATGTAAGGGACATTCTTCCCACTGACCCCAATGTAAGGGACATTCTTCCCACTTCCCACCACTCAGGGGTCCCTGAGACCGAAACATTTTTTCAAGGGTTCCTCTGTGGTGGTCTCGACACTCCAACAATGAACTTCTGCTGTATGAAAAGTATTGAATTGTAGCAACTGGGAGAACCAAAAATGTAGTCTTCAGTAATGTATAGAAGACTTCTTCTCATGAGGGACACGGCTCAGGATATGATGTGATGCTAACACTTTACAGGCCGTGTCCTTGGATCTGCACTATTAGACTGCCTTCACCCTTGTGTTTGACTGTGAAAGGAGATCTACAGTGGGTTGCTTTTCATAGAAGGGGGGGGGGCAGACCACAGATTCCAGAAGCAAATCTATTGCCTTCTAGTTGCCTTTTCTTTGATGACCAATTGAGCTTTTTAAGTGGGAATACTGTGTGCAGCCACAGGCCTAGTATTTGGCCCTGGGTTGCGGCACATCCCAATTCACTTCAGTATGTTGTTTGGTGGCGGATTGTCTATACGTCATACAGCTGCCTTTGCTGCTTCGGGGGGTCATTGCTCTTTGACCCCTCTGAGGAGGTTCTCTTTTTTTTTTTTTTTCCTGGTGACCAATGTCTCCAAGATAGGAAGTGGTGGGACATCCACAACTATGGATGTCAACAAAACAGGAAGTTGTGGGATGTCCCAAATTGGATGCCACAGGAAGGGGCGGCACGTCCCAAATTGGATGCCACCGGAACAGGAAGGGGCTGGATTTCCCAAATTTGATGCCACCGGAACAGGAAGGGGCAGCACGTCCCAAATTGGATGCCACCGGAACAGGAAGGGGCGGGATTTCCCAAATTGGATGCCACTGGAAGAGGAAGGGGTGACACATCCCAAATTCGTTGCCACTGGAACAGGAAGGGGTGGCACGTCCCAAATTCGTTGCCACTGGAACAGGAAGGGGCAGGACGTCCCAAATTGGATGCCACTGGAACAGGAAGGGGCGGGATTTCCCAAATTGGATGCCACTGGAAGAGGAAGGGGTGACACATCCCAAATTTGTTGCCACTGGAACAGGAAGTGTGATGAAATCAGTTTTGATCTCCACATTATTTTATCTCTGATTTCCTGTTTCGAGGAAATGAAGAGAAATCTCCCCAATAGAACACAGAAAAAACAAATCTGTCTGAAGTGTAATCCCAGCCCTATCCTGTGTAATATTCCGTGTTGTGTTGTCACCTTTCCCTGCTCCATCCAATACAAATCGCTCCAACTGTCCTTTATTGCTGTCCATGTATGTTGGCCGTTGCCGACACAGGGACCTCAGAAAACCCGGCACTGCTGGAACACTGCGATGCGAGGATTCTGCGCTCAGACCCTGGGAAGGAATCGCACTGCACATCTCATGAATAATTCAGCCGCATTCCAGTGCTGATAGCAGATCGTCTCCTTCCTGTGTTTACACGAATTCCCGCTGCCAGAACCGCGGCGCGCTGATCTGCACTCCGAGGACGGCGGTGAGGAGCGAAAACCTGTCTGGGCCTCCTATCCGGGCCGATATTAATATCCCGCCATCGCAGTCATCGTTTCCTGAAAATAGAGCAAAACGCCGCGGCTGGGAAAGTAGGGCGAGCGGCTAATCCGGCGGGGCGCTGATCCGGTACAGATAATCCCTCCCAGAACATTTCATTAACCGGAATTTCAAACACACTTTATTGATATGATTTTCTGGCTTATTTAGAAGGGCAAAAAGTACAGAGAGAGTCCGTCCCCGTGGGCTGACCACGCCGTACTTTGCCTGACTCTTCCTGGCTCCTCCCCTCCAGTCTTGCAGAGGTGTAGCGGCTCCTCCCCTCCAGTCTTCCACAGGTGTAGCGGCTCCTCCCCTTCAGTCTTCCGCAGGTGTAGCGGCTCCTCCCCTTCAGTCTTCCGCAGGTGTAGCGGCTCCTCCCCTTCAGTCTTCCGCAGGTGTAGCGGCTCCTCCCCTTCAGTCTTCCGCAGGTGTAGCGGCTCCTCCCCTTCAGTCTTCCGCAGGTGTAGCGGCTCCTCCCCTTCAGTCTTCCGCAGGTGTAGCGGCTCCTCCCCTTCAGTCTTCCACAGGTGTAGCGGCTCCTCCCCTTCAGTCTTCCACGGGTGTAGCGGCTCCTCCCCTTCAGTCTTCCACGGGTGTAGCGGCTCCTCCCCTTCAGTCTTCCACGGGTGTAGCGGCTCCTCCCCTTCAGTCTTCCGCGGGTGTAGCGGCTCCTCCCCTTCAGTCTTCCGCGGGTGTAGCGGCTCCTCCCCTTCAGTCTTCCGCAGGTGTAGCGGCTCCTCCCCTTCAGTCTTCCGCAGGTGTAGCGGCTCCTCCCCTTCAGTCTTCCGCAGGTGTAGCGGCTCCTCCCCTTCAGTCTTCCGCAGGTGTAGCGGCTCCTCCCCTTCAGTCTTCCGCAGGTGTAGCGGCTCCTCCCCTTCAGTCTTCCGCAGGTGTAGCGGCTCCTCCCCTTCAGTCTTCCACGGGTGTAGCGGCTCCTCCCCTTCAGTCTTCCACGGGTGTAGCGGCTCCTCCCCTTCAGTCTTCCACGGGTGTAGCGGCTCCTCCCCTTCAGTCTTCCACGGGTGTAGCGGCTCCTCCCCTTCAGTCTTCCACGGGTGTAGCGGCTCCTCCCCTTCAGTCTTGCGCGGGTGTGCTGACTCCTCCCCCTCCAGTCTTGCGCGGGTGTCCGGGCTCCTCCCCCTCCAGTCTTGCGCGGGTGTCCGGGCTCCTCCCCCTCCAGTCTTGCGCGGGTGTCCGGGCTCCTCCCCCTCCAGTCTTGCGCGGGTGTCCGGGCTCCTCCCCCTCCAGTCTTGCGCGGGTGTCCGGGCTCCTCCCCCGGTTCCTCTGATGTCACTGCACACTGGGAGGTTCTCACAATGTGCATTAGAAGCTGCAACCAGTCAGAGCTCCGCCCCATTTCCTGGCTGCAGGCCGTCCAGCATCATCTAGACCTTTCTTCCCAGCCTGACTGTTCCCGGCCCCGCCCCTTTCATTCAATTTCAGTTCTTTCATGGAGGCTCAGATTTACATGTGGGCGTTACTGATGTAAATACTGCCCGCCCACTCCTTCAGCCTGACACCCACCAAAGCATATTGCCCCCCCCTGGCAGAGTTCACCGGTGACGTCCTCCATGCTGCTGTCATTGTGACAGATTGTACATAGCGGCTCGGTAACAGACCGCCGCGCTCTTACCTGGAAGGAGAGATCTCGGCTCCCATCTGCTCCTGAGATTCATGGAGATGCAGAACCCCTTCCACCCCCCCCCGATCCCAAATGGCTGAAAATCAGAGCCTTGTGCCTCTTCCCCCCCAAATGTCCTCTCTGTATAGATCCTCCTCCACGGTGGTCTGTCCCACCTCCACCAATAACTGAGCGTTACTTTCTCCATCGGCTCCCCCCCATTATTTTATTTTTTGGTATCATTTATTTAGATTGTTAGCTCTCAGGACCAGGGCCCTCCTACCTTCTTGTATTGGATCAGGACCAGGGCCCTCCTACCTTCTTGTATTGGATCAGAACTCAGGATCAGGGCCCTCCTACTTTCTTGTATTGGATCAGGACCAGGGCCCTCCAACCTTCTTGTATTGGATCAGGGCCCTCCTACCTTCTTGTATTGGATCAGGGCCCTCCTACCTTCTTGTATTGGATCAGGACCAGGGCCCTCCAACCTTCTTGTATTGGATCAGGACCAGGGCCCTCCTACCTTCTTGTATTGGATCAGGACCAGGGCCCTCCAACCTTCTTGTATTGGATCAGGACCAGGGCCCTCCAACCTTCTTGTATTGGATCAGGATCAGGGCCCTCCTACCTTCTTGTATTGGATCAGGACCAGGGCCCTCCTACCTTCTTGTATTGGATCAGGACCAGGGCCCTCCTACCTTCTTGTATTGGATCAGAACTCAGGATCAGGGCCCTTCTACTTTCTTGTATTGGATCAGGGCCCTCCTACCTTCTTGTATTGGATCAGCACCAGGGCCCTCCAACCTTCTTGTATTGGATCAGGACCAGGGCCCTCCTACCTTCTTGTATTGGATCAGGACCAGGGCCCTCCAACCTTCTTGTATTGGATCAGGACCAGGGCCCTCCAACCTTCTTGTATTGGATCAGGACCAGGGCCCTCCAACCTTCTTGTATTGGATCAGGACCAGGGCCCTCCAACCTTCTTGTATTGGATCAGGACCAGGGCCCTCCAACCTTCTTGTATTGGATCAGGACCAGGGCCCTCCTACCTTCTTGTATTGGATCAGAGCTCAGGATCAGGGCCCTCCTACCTTCTTGTATTGGATCAGAACTCAGGACCATCCTACCTTCTTGTATTGGATCAGGACCAGGGCTCTCCTACCTTCTTGTATTGGATCAGAACTCAGGGCCCTCCTACCTTCTTGTATTGGATCAGAACTCAGGACCATTCTACCTTCTTGTATTGGATCAGGATCCTTATGCTGCCGGCACCAGTACATTTTTTTTTTTTTGTCCTTTTTACATTTCTTTAGTGTCTTCCTGGTTTCTGGCCTAGCCAATCCCAGGAGTCCTAATGGGAGGAGGGTCTTTCTCAGCTTAGCACATCCTCCCTGCATGCCTGAGGTAATGGCAGATGGATTCCTGGAAGTCAGTGCTACAATGGCCTTGGAACTTTTCTGTCTCAGGGAGCGTTGGGTAAAGGGGAACTAAGCTGGAAGATGACAAACGTTCCGGATATTTTTGCAGATGTCCCATGCAGTGTGTGTGCGATAATCAGATCCTCCTCCCTGCCCGTCCACCATCCCCTGTAGAAGGTTCTGTACTCCGACTGGCACATGTGCAGCTCCAGTTATATTCCGGCACTCTGCCTGTGGGCTGGGATGACTACACTCTTGCACATACACACGTGATGACTACACTCTTGCACATACACACGTGATGACTACACTCTTGCACATACACACACGTGATGTCTTTCCATGCCAGCCAATCAAGGCAGCTGAAGACCTCCTTCTGTTAGGTGGGGAGAAGATGCCGGCGAGGGACCTTGGTGGGAGACGGACCATTGGAACGAAGGAAAGATATTTTTTCTTTAAGCTTGATAACTGAACTTTGGCATCTCAACCCCAGGATGGCCAAAAGTAGGTAAAGACCTCCACTGAGAAGATCCACCACCACCTAAGTCCAGGAAGTAGATGAGAACCTAGGATGATGCCTGAACAAAGATGGCGCCTGTTGGGGAAGGTCAGATGAAGACATTGTCAGGGGGGATTTTTGTGATCTCCTAGAGGTAATAGATACCTGGAAGGGGGTCACTGGCGTTGTACTTTCTGCATTTCCCCTTTAAATATGTATTACAGGTCCACTTTAAACCTCCTCCAGTTCTGGGCACTTGGGGTAGGTCTGTCCTGGGTTAATGTTGGCTGTTCCTCATAACAGGCACAGATCATTTCTCCGTTCTGGGTTTCTAATGACCTGTGAAGTGTGGTCAGCAATCAAAGCTGTTAGCCTTCCCAGGTCGGCTCCCATAGGTCAGAGGGCCCTCGGTGGGGCTGGAGAGGGCCCTCGGTGGGGCTGGAGAGGGCCCTCGGTGGGGCTGGAGAGGGCCCTCGGTGGGGCTGGCGAGGGCCCTCGGTGGGGCTGGCGAGGGCCCTCGGTGGGGCTGGCGAGGGCCCTCGGTGGGGCTGGCGAGGGCCCTCGGTGGGGCTGGCGAGGGCCCTCGGTGGGGCTGGCGAGGGCCCTCGGTGGGGCTGGCGAGGGCCTTCTCCTAATTCTGTGACTTTCTTAGTACGACAGCTGCGGCGCTGTGTTGGTTCCGCTGGTTGGCGGCTGTCAGAAGATTGTTCTCAGGCAGGACTCTGTACCTACAACGGGTTACAGCTGAACGGCTTCAGGTTTAATTTGCTTTTAATTATCTGCGGCCTCTCGGGAATCTGTCTGGAAGTCGCCCGGTTTGGCGTGACTTGTAGAGGATAAATCGTGTCCATCAATGAGCGCCACTGGAAGGAGGTTTTATCCTCCAGAGGTCAGACTGGAATAGTCCACCTGCTTTACCGTGAACATGGAGCCGGAATACTCACTGTGTATGGGGACTCTGCTCACTTCTGATTGGCTGGGTGGAGATGGGACATCAGAGTGCAGCATTGTATCATGTACACATGGTCGGGGGCGGGGTCCATCTCTTCCTTCTAGACACTTCATCAGAAGGTTGGAAAATGTTTTCTACACCAATCAGACATAACATTTTGACCACCCACCTAATATTGGGTAGGTCCCCCTTTCCTGATCCGAGGCATGGACTCCACTAGACCTCTGAAGGTATCTGTGGTATCTGGCACCAAGCCGTCTGTAGCAGATCCTTTAAGTCCTGTAAGTTGGAGGTGGGACCTCCATGGATTGGACTTGTTTTTCCACAGATTCTCGATTGGATTGAGATCTGGAGACACAAATCCCTCCCGTCGGGGGACATGGCTACTCATTTTGCTGCTACACAGCCTTTGCCAAGCTGGAGTTGGACTTGACAGAGCCTGGGCAGCCTTGAAACGCATAGCCATGCGCCAGTATGTGAGGGCACCTCCAACCCACTCTGAGCTCCATGGAGTCCTCCATCTTCTACTTCCTGTGCCATGTCCAGCACTCTGGTTTCCACACCTTGACCCCTCAGGCTGCTGAGTATTGATGGAGATGCCACGTCCACCACGTGGCCCAAACCTTCATTCTAAGCACCGTTTTGTCTTCACCTATGAGTGGCCAATCTTGTAGACACGTCTGTTACTGTTTTTGTGGCACTTAGTTTTGTTCCTCTGGTGTCTCCTCGGTTCCACGGGAATGTCTGGCTTGCAGGCGGGTGCAAGTCTTGGACTGGATTTTGAGTTCCATGTTGTGCTGAGACCTTCAGAGGAACGACTGTACTGATGGGCAAGTAACTGCCTCCTGTGAGTTGGCTCTTCACCACAATACATATGTAGTCTTGCTACACTCAGATGTGCCCCCTCTTGTCCCTCGTCGGTCATTCCCAGAGAGATTTCCGTCTCCCAGAGGTGTTGCTCCGAGAGTCCTGAGGCCAGCGAGAGTTTCCCAGGAGACCACATTTGGCCTTTATGAACTCTATTACTGAACCCATTTACATTCTCATTAGTTCTACACTTTGTGCCGTCTATCCGTACTAATATATGTGCATGCTACACTGAGCTCCGGGATCTGGAGGAATCGGGACCTCCTTCCTCCTGCCGGGGACCCCTCTAGTGATAGGATCTATATAGAGGAATCAGGACCTCCTTCCTCCTGCCGGGGACCCCTCTAGTGATAGATCTATATAGAGGAATCAGGACCTCCTTCCTCCTGCCGGGGACCCCTCTAGTGATAGGATCTATATAGAGGAATCAGGACCTCCTTCCTCCTGCCGGGGACCCCTCTAGTGATAGATCTATATAGAGGAATCAGGACCTCCTTCCTCCTGCCGGTGACCCCTCTAGTGATGGGATCTATATAGAGGAATCGGGACCTCCTTCCTCCTGCCGGTGACCCCTCTAGTGATAGATCTATATAGAGGAATCGGGACCTCCTTCCTCCTGCCGGGGACCCCCCTAGTGATAGATCTATATAGAGGAATCAGGACCTCCTTCCTCCTGCCGGTGACCCCTCTAGTGATGGGATCTATATAGAGGAATCAGGACCTCCTTCCTCCTGCCGGTGACCCCTCTAGTGATAGATCTATATAGAGGAATCGGGACCTCCTTCCTCCTGCCGGGGACCCCCCTAGTGATGGGATCTGTATGGAGGAATCAGGACCTCCTTCCTCCTGCCGGTGACCCCTCTAGTGATAGGATCTATATAGAGGAATCGGGACCTCCTTCCTCCTGCCGGGGACCCCCCTAGTGATAGGATCTATATAGAGGAATCAGGATCTCCTTCCTCCTGCCGGTGACCCCTCTAGTGATAGGATCTGTATGGAGGAATCAGGACCTCCTTCCTCCTGCCGGGGACCCCCCTAGTGATAGGATCTATATAGAGGAATCAGGACCTCCTGCTGGGGACCCCTCTAGTGATAGGATCTATATAGAGGAATCAGGACCTCCTTCCTCCCCCCGGTGACCCTTCTAGTGATAGGATCTATATAGAGGAATCAGGACCTCCTTCCTCCTGCCGGTGACCCCCCTAGTGATGGGATCTATATAGAGGAATCAGGACCTCCTTCCTCCTGCCGGTGACCCCTCTAGTGATTAGGATCTATATAGAGGAATCAGGACCTCCTTCCTCCTGCCGGGGACCCCCCTAGTGATGGGATCTATATAGAGGAATCAGGACCTCCTGCTGGGGACCCCCCTAGTGATGGGATCTATATAGAGGAATCAGGACCTCCTGCTGGGGACCCCCCTAGTGATGGGATCTATATAGAGGAATCAGGACCTCCTGCCGGGGACCCCCCTAGTGATGGGATCTGTATGGAGGAGCAGCTCCTGGTCCAGAATCATGCGGTCAGTGTGGGTTGCTGTCCTGCGGTCACCCCTCAGTCCTCGTCACGCCAGCTTAGTCTCCCATTTCCATCCGTTCCTCTAATGAGCGGCTCGGCCTCTTTCTAGTCATTAATCCTTTTCTGCCTCGTTTCCTCCATTTAGGAGCCGATCTTCTCCCGTTTTTGACGTGACTCCAGGCAGCTGCGCTTTCATGGAGTAAAAATAGATTCCTGATTATAAAGTTCTCTGCGAAGCGACATTTGCATCTGATAGACGGAAACCCGATTTTTAACTCCAAAATTTGCTCATTTTTCTGATACAAAAAAAGAAATTCCGACACGAATTGTAGATGAGTCAGCGACAGACCAATACATGTGCCAGTGTGGGGCTGCTACTCCTCTCCAGGAGGACGGCACCATCTGTGTTCAGGCATCATCCAGGGTCACCATCTACTTCCTGGACTGAGATGTCCACTCAGATGACAGTCATGTAAATCCTGGTGCCTGTGCAGTTCTTTGTGTTCACAAATGTCTGACGCAGATCAGCCCCTTCTGCAGCCTCTCGCCTTGTGACTTGCTACAAAGGTACAATGTACAGTCTGATCACTGGGGGAGGAGACTGAGGAAATGCCTCCTCCGCCTTCTACAAAGTTACAATGTACAGTCTGATCACTGGGGGAGGGGACACTGAGAAAATGCCTCCTCCTCCTTCTACAAAGTACGGTCTGATCACTGGGGGAGGGGAGACTGAGGAAATGTCTCCTCCTCCTTCTACAAAGTTACAATGTACAACCTGATCACTGGGGGAGGGGAGACTGAGGAAATGTCTCCTCCTCCTTCTACAAAGTTACAATGTACAGTCTGATCACTGGGGGAGGGGACTGAGGAAATGTCTCCTCCTCCTTCTACAAAGTTACAATGCACAACCTGATCACTGGGGGAGGAGACTGAGGAAATGTCTCCTCCTCCTTCTACAAAGTTACAATGTACAGTCTGATCACTGGGGGAGGGGAGACTGAGGAAATGCCTCCTCCTACAAGAGGGAAGAAAGGAGCAGGACTGACACTTTGTGGGTCTCATTTGTTCTGAAGGCCGCACTGGACTGACTGGATCATTGGCTGGTCGTAGGTGGATGGTTGGGTCGGTGGGTCTGGAGATGTCCCTCCCGTCGGTTGTGCCCAATGGTGGATTCTGGTGGGTTCGGGCTGCTGGCTTCCTGGTACGGTCCGAAGGTCGGTTCCACACACAGACTTGGAATAATGGGTGGGGGAGGAGCGCCCGATGATGAACATAATGACAGTTTGGTAGATTATAAGAGGTGTTCACGGAGCGTCAAGTACATCCAACACGTTTCCGGAGAGGACTCCCCCCTTCAGGGTTGTGAAAAATATACAGAAAACGGAGATAGGAAAAAAGAGAATACAGTGCAGGAAATGTGTATTTGCTCCCCGGCTGATGCTGAATGTTCGCCCCTCACACAGAAACGATCGGTCTAACAATGGAATGTTCGCCCCTCACACAGAAATGATCGGTCTAACAATGGAATGTTCGCCCCTCACACAGAAATGATCGGTCTAACAATGGAATGTTCGCCCCTCACACAGAAACGATCGGTCTAACAATGGAATGTTCGCCCCTCACACAGAAATGATCGGTCTAACAATGGAATGATCGCCCCTCACACAGAAACAATCGGTCTAACAATGGAATGATCGCCCCTCACACAGAAATGATCGGTCTAACAATGGAATGTTCGCCCCTCACACAAACGATCGGTCTAACAATGGAATGATCGCCCCTCACACAAACGATCGGTCTAACAATGGAATGATCGCCCCTCACACAGAAACGATCGGTCTAACAATGGAATGTTCGCCCCTCACACAGAAATGATCGGTCTAACAATGGAATGTTCGCCCCTCACACAGAAACGATCGGTCTAACAATGGAATGTTCGCCTCTCACACAGAAACGATCGGTCTAACAATGGAATGTTCGCCCCTCACACAGAAATGATCGGTCTAACAATGGAATGTTCTCCCCTCACACAAACGATCGGTCTAACAATGGAATGTTCGCCCCTCACACAAACGATCGGTCTAACAATGGAATGTTCGCCCCTCACACAGAAACGATCAGTCTAACAATGGAATGTTCGCCCCTCACACAGAAACGATCGGTCTAACAATGGAATGTTCTCCCCTCACACAGAAACGATCGGTCTAACAATGGAATGTTCGCCCCTCACACAGAAATGATCGGTCTAACAATGGAATGTTCGCCCCTCACACAGAAACGATCGGTCTAACAATGGAATGTTCGGTGTAACACTGAGAGACAGAATACAACAACAAATTCAGCAGAAATGCGTCTAACAAATGATGACGGATCTGCATGTTCATGAGGGAAAGAAGGATTTGATCCCCTATCATTCAGCAGGATTTCTGGCTCCCAGGTGTCTCTCATACAGGTAACAAGCTGAGATTAGAAGCAGTCTCTTAAAGGGAGTGCTGCTAATCTCATTGAGTTACCTGTATAAAAGACACCTGTCCACAGGAGCCATCAAACCATCAGATTCCAAACTCTCCACCATGGCAAAGACCAAAGAGCTGTCCAAGGATGTCAGGGACAAGATGGTAGACCTACACAAGGCTGGACCGGCTGAGTGACGCCAGCAGACACGGGGGGGGGGGGGCTTCAGCCAGCTGTAAACAGGTCCCAGGAGTGCAGAACGATCTGTTCTCCCGCGCTGCTGCAGCCAGAAGAGCTTCGTCTGGTTTTCTCCTTTTTAAAGCCAAAATACAAACTGCTGATCCCAGGAGATTCCAATTCAATGTGTAGATTATAAAGTATCTCGAGGGAATGATGACAATTATCAGCCAAAATATCTGCATTAGAAATTTGTACAAACTGAGCATAAAATCTGCTTTTAGGAGTTGTGTGTGGAGGGAACTCGGATTAGGGAGGGGCAACCCGGGAGAGGGGAGGGGCAACCCGGGAGAGGGGAGGGGCAACCCGGGAGAGGTGACGGGACAACCCAGGAGAGGGGAGGGGCAACCCGGGAGAGGGGACGGGACAGACCGGGGAAGGTGCTGGGAGAACCCGGGAGAGGGGACGGGAGAACCCGGGAGAGGGGACGGGAGAACCCGGGAGAGGTGACGGGAGAACCCGGGAGAGGTGACGGGAGAACCCGGGAGAGGTGACGGGAGAACCCGGGAGAGGTGACGGGAGAACCCGGGAGAGGTGACGGGACAACCCGGGAGAGGTGACGGGACAACCCGGGAGAGGTGACGGGACAACCCGGGAGAGGTGACGGGACAACCCGGGAGAGGGGACGGGACAACCCGGGAGAGGGGAGGGGCAACCCGGGAGAGGGGACGGGACAGACCCGGGAGAGGGGACGGGAGAACCCGGGAGAGGGGACGGGACAACCCGGGAGAGGTGACGGGACAACCCGGGAGAGGTGACGGGACAACCCGGGAGAGGTGACGGGACAACCCGGGAGAGGTGACGGGACAACCCGGGAGAGGTGACGGGACAACCCGGGAGAGGTGACGGGACAACCCGGGAGAGGTGACGGGACAACCCGGGAGAGGTGACGGGACAACCCGGGAGAGGGGACGGGACAACCCGGGAGAGGGGACGGGACAACCCGGGAGAGGTGACGGGACAACCCGGGAGAGGTGACGGGACAACCCGGGAGAGGTGACGGGACAACCCGGGAGAGGGGACGGGACAACCCGGGAGAGGGGACGGGACAACCCGGGAGAGGGGACGGGACAACCCGGGAGAGGTGACGGGACAACCCGGGAGAGGTGACGGGACAACCCGGGAGAGGTGACGGGACAACCCGGGAGAGGGGACGGGACAACCCGGGAGAGGGGACGGGACAACCCGGGAGAGGGGACGGGACAACCCGGGAGAGGGGACGGGACAACCCGGGAGAGGGGACGGGACAGACCGGGGAAGGTGCTGGGACAACCCGGGAGAGGGGACGGGACAACCCGGGAGAGGTGACGGGACAACCCGGGAGAGGTGACGGGACAACCCGGGAGAGGGGACGGGACAACCCGGGAGAGGGGACGGGACAGACCGGGGAAGGTGCTGGGACAACCCGGGAGAGGGGACGGGACAACCCGGGAGAGGGGACGGGACAACCCGGGAGAGGTGACGGGACAACCCGGGAGAGGTGACGGGGACAACCCGGGAGAGGTGACGGGGACAACCCGGGAGAGGGGACGGGGACAACCCGGAAAGGTGCTGGGAGAACCAGAAGAGGTGAGGGGACAGCTGGGGGAGGTGCCGGGACAGACCGGGGGGAGGTGCTGGGAGAACCAGGAGAGGTGACGGGACAAACTCTGCTGCCAGGGAGACATAAGTGAATGTTTGGTCTTGATCACACGGACTGATGCTTACCAAGCGCTCTGATAGCTTTCCTGTGGGCATTAGACTGGCATTTTACAAGCATTAGAAATGCTCCCCATACGCCCCGTGTGCAGTATTGAAGCATTTTATAAGCGTTTTGCAGGCGATAGCACCGCACCACAAACTCCTGTTACCGTGCCGCGACGTCACCGCCAATGCCTGCCTGGGAGGCGTCACCATACACTTAAATAGGAGGCGCTGAAAAGCTTCAAACGCCTCCTGATTCAACGAGCATTTTTAATTTTGTCGCGAAGTGACGCTAACGCTTCGTGTGTTGATCATGTGAACAGCGCTGTGTGCTGCCCATAGTATCATTTGGCGTTTGTGGAGCATTAGAAGCGCCCCTCCAGCACCTGCTTTCAGTGCCTGTGTGAACTAGGCCTTACAAGGATGGTGTCTTCTCATCTCTGCCATATTGTCTCCTTTCTCCCTCATTGGCATCCTGTGAACTCCAGCACTGTAAAGCTTCTGTCAGCCTTCCTCTCTTGCCGAGCCAAGATGTACAATCCAGGCTGGAGATGCACATATTGTGATCACACGTATTGGAGACCAAGGAGAGGGGAAGGGTTTCCAGGAAGGAAGTGACTGCTCTGGGCTTCAGCAAAATGGCGGCCTCCAGGAAGAAGCGGAGGAAATTAACCGCATACACGGATTGTGGTGGCAGAATTATCTGTGGAATGTGTTCTGGAAGAATATTCATTTTTGTCTGTTGTGGGGAATGTTCTGCTTTGAGGAACCCGGACCCCCCCCCCTCCCCCAATGGGGTTTCCTGTAGAACATTTGGGGTTTAGAATTGTATTTACTTTGTATCGCTATCTGCGGTGTGACGCCTTTATTATGCGTTAGCAGTTTGTGGGTCTCATCTATAAATGGGGTTCACTTTTCATAGGGCTCTCTGAGTTCTGTTGGGATGGTTCTGTGGTTGGGGTGATGCGTATGTAATGGCGAGCGTTGCAGAAGGGGTCTAATGATGCTAGTTGCTGGGGGGTCTTGTGTTGCTGGGGGGTCTTGTGTTGCTGGGGGGTCTTGTGTTGCTGGGGGGTCTTGTGTTGCTGGGGGATCTATTGTTTCTGGCTGATGTGCGGGTGCCGGCCGATGTATTGTTGCCGGCCGATGTATTGTTGCCGGCCGATGTATTGTTGCCGGCCGATGTGTGGGTGCCGGCTGATGGCCGACAGACAGTATTGCTGCTGGCCGATGCATTGTTGCCGGCCGATGTGGGGGGGCCGGCCGATGTATTGTTGCCGGCCGATTGTGGGGGGGGCGGCCGATGTGCGGGTGCCGGCCGATTGTGGGGGGGCCAGCCGATGTATTGTTGCCGGCCGATGTGCGGGTGCCGGCCGATGTATTGTTGCCGGCCGATGTATTGTTGCCGGCCGATGTGCGGGTGCCGGCCGATGAATTGTTGCCGGCCGATGTGCGGGTGCCGGCCGATGTATTGTTGCCGGCCGATGTGCGGGTGCCGGCCGATGTATTGGTGCCGGCCGATGTGCGGGTGCCGGCCGATGTATTGGTGCCGGCCGATGTATTGCTGCTGGCCGATGTGCGGGGGCCGGCTGATGGCCGACAGACAGTATTGCTGCTGGCTGATCGTATTGATGGCCGATCCTGTTGTTGGTATTTTGTTGCAGGCGCAGTATTTTGTAAAAAAAAAACAAACCTCGAAGTCAAAAACCGCGGCTGTAGAATCGCTTGGTGTGCATGAGGCCTCAAAGCGTTCGCTCTGCTGGCGGCTCGCTGGTTTGCAGAGACCCCGGTCTTGTATCATGTCTGTTGTGTTCCTCACATGTTCAGCCTCCTGGTCGTCCCGTAGGGGACCTCATTCTGGCACGGCGCCGGCTCCTGCGATTAGATTGCACGTTTCCTTCTTGGCGGGCGCGGCGGTGCAGGAAAGAGGAGGACGAAACGCCAAACTTGGGTAGGACGGAGCGATCGGAGCCTCTGCGCTGCTTTACGAGTCCTTAATAATTATTTATTGAAGGATTCTCCCGGAGTCTGACGGGTCCTCGTCTCCAAAGGTCGTTAAAATAAAGTTTTGTTGAAATTTTCGCGAAGTGACACTTTTTATTTCTGTCCTCGTCTCTGTCCTGAGCGGAGGAGTCTGCGCTGCTTGGGAGGCCGCGGCTTAGGAGATAAATCCTTCAAAGATGGCTGCAGTCCTGCCATAGAACTCTACATTCTCCAGACCGCTCGTAAATTCCTGCGCTTTTCTGTATTTCCACTTGTGGGCGCGTCGAGTGATTTCCCTGAATTCATAGGAATTGCTTACCGAAATTGTATCATTTGGCCAAATACGGAAAACTGTCAATTGAATGAAATCCCGGTCACTAAAATCTCAAACTTTGTCTGAGCAAGCTCCATATTTCTTTACAAAGCCAGATATTACCCTGTAAAAGTAGCCGTGACATCATCACTGGGCTTTACATAGCCTGTGCACAGAGCAGAACTGTGGGAGGGGCCTCGTGAACTCCACCTGCTACAAAAAACTGCATAAGGGGCGGAGACATGACCGGTCACCCTGCACAAAGTGAGAACAGAGCTGTTGGAGGGGCCCGGCAAACCCCACCCCCTTACGGAAAACTACAGAAGGGGGCGGAGACAAGGAGAGAGGGTGGCAGTGGGCGGTCTTTATTCCAGGAAGTCTCGCACTGGATTCCTGCACAGATCCGGAATGAGAATCTAGAAGAACATCTGATGAATGGATTTCCCGGAGTTCTGATTTAAAGGCTTGTGGAAGTCCTTGCTGTCCCCTGAAAAGCGATCCAAGGTGGATGGCTTTTCACAGGGCAGTCGATGGGCGGCTGGGTGATGTTGCCTCCTTACTGCTGGTTTTTAACCCCGAAAAGCCCACGTGGCCTGATGGCTGCAGCCTGACCCCCTCAGTTATTTTAGTGGGTAGTTCTGCCCACCAAATACACAATGGGGTAGAATTCTTGTGTACAGTCCTGTCCAGCCACCATTGCAGCTTAAGGGAGGCAGTTGCAGGGTGGTAAAACCACCACTCAGTCGCCTAATTTTACTGCCATCGCATGTGAATGAGCTCTGCTGCGAAGGTCCTTGCCCACCCACTCTTGTTGGGTGACAACTTGTCTCGTTTGTGCACTCGTGTTGTCACCCTGCCACGTGGACTTCCAGTGGAGACTACAGGTGGCCTTTTCATCACATTCCAGAGGCGTGGCCCGCTGTTGTCATCGTCAGCCTGCAGTGATTGGTGGCGTGCATGTAGACAGGAAGTGGCTGCAATGAGATGCAACAAAGTATAACAAATTGGTGGCAAGCTGATCGTGGTTCTCCCGTACTCTGTATGCTCTTGTGTATCAGTCCTGGACAGCTTCCCTCTCATGGTCCCTGCCTGGACGTTGGTGGGCTCAGGGTTGTGTGGGACACGTTGGATGGTGACCATAGAGAGCAAGGCAAAGGGCAGGTACAGAGGACATGGATCCAGGAGTTGGTGGCTTTGGAAAGTCTTCCACCGATGTAATCCTGGAGACCGTCCACTTTTTAAATAAAGTTTTTTTGGCTTTAGGGGCAACTTGAAGTTCTGCTGTTTTTGATTCTGTATGAATGTCATTCAATAACCTGATCATTGGACGGCCTTCACTGGGCTTCTCGGGACTCCTCTGAAGGCTGTTCCTTTGGCAAGCTTTGAGGGACCAGCTGGAGATGTTGGTCTGTTGATGTTCCGATGCAATTTCTTCCATGTGGACGGCAGAGCTGACTGGAGCCAAACGCAGGACATCGCAAGGAAGAGTTAAATGACGATGGGGGAGAGTTGCCAAAAAAGCCATCTGTCCGTGTTTGGAATGGAGGAACTCTGTCCGTGTTTGGAATGGAGGAACTCTGTCCGTGTTTGGAATGGAGGAGCTCTGTCCGGGTTTGGAATGGAGGAGCTCTGTCCGGGTTTGGAATGGAGGAGCTCTGTCCGGGTTTGGAATGGAGGAACTCTGTCCGGGTTTAGAATGGAGGAGCTCTGTCCGTGTTTGGAATGGAGGAGCTCTGTCCGTGTTTGGAATGGAGGAACTCTGTCCGGGTTTGGAATGGAGGAACTCTGTCCGTGTTTGGAATGGAGGAACTCTGTCCGTGTTTGGAATGGAGGAACTCTGTCCGTGTTTGGAATGGAAGAGCTCTGTCCGTGTTTGGAATGGAGGAACTCTGTCCGGGTTTAGAATGGAGGAGCTCTGTCCGTGTTTGGAATGGAGGAACTCTGTCCGTGTTTGGAATGGAGGAACTCTGTCCGTGTTTGGAATGGAGGAACTCTGTCCGTGTTTGGAATGGAAGAGCTCTGTCCGTGTTTGGAATGGAAGAGCTCTGTCCGTGTTTGGAATGGAGGAACTCTGTCCGGGTTTAGAATGGAGGAACTCTGTCCGTGTTTGTAATGGAGGAACTCTGTCCGGGTTTAGAATGGAGGAGCTCTGTCCGTGTTTGGAATGGAGGAGCTCTGTCCGTGTTTAGAATGGAGGAACTCTGTCCGTGTTTGGAATGGAGGAGCTCTGTCCGTGTTTGGAATGGAGGAGCTCTGTCCGGGTTTGGAATGGAGGAGCTCTGTCCGGGTTTGGAATGGAGGAGCTCTGTCCGGGTTTGGAATGGAGGAGCTCTGTCCGTGTTTGGAATGGAGGAGCTCTGTCCGGGTTTGGAATGGAGGAGCTCTGTCCGGGTTTGGAATGGAGGAGCTCTGTCCGGGTTTGGAATGGAGGAGCTCTGTCCGGGTTTGGAATGGAGGAGCTCTGTCCGGGTTGTTTTAGGTCTTTTGCAAGTTTCAGTAATCTTCAGTCACTTGGCAGCCGGGAGTCCCGGAGGAACCAAGCGGAGAGCGGCATGTGAACAACGTATCGTCCAGCCTACCAGGAGATGGGCTTCATGGTGCCCCTGACAGCCATACACAGAACATTAAAATGTATAAAATGTGCAGCGCTCAGATAAATGACAATAAAAAGATAAATATAAAAGGCATCGTGGATAAGAAATAGTAAAAGTTCATAAAGTGCTCCCAGGAATCCTGCGTTCTCTATAATTGGGTGCTTGTGCGATCTAGTATGGAAGAAATGCGCACTCACCAGAGCGCAAAATATAATGCGCCTTTGTAGAATATATCCTGATGTCATCAAGGTCACCTGAAATGGGGCGGGGATGGGGATGACTCCTTCACAGAATGTATGGATCCTGGGGCTTTAGGTGTAGATCAAAGGAATGCCGGAGTCCCCTTTGAGGGATGGAGGGGTGCAGCTCACCTACAGGAAGCTCCTCGCTGGAGGCTGAATACTGGGCTGTCTGGAAAATTAATTAAAGCAAAAATATGCCCATAGTGTAGTAATCAATGATTTATTCGGGTCATTAAAAGTATCCAAGTAAAACACAACATCCAGGTATGCAGAGACAACTGTGTAAGAGATGTCAATAGGACTAACAGTCCACGATCAAAGATGGCCGCCGGAGCTCCACGTTGCTCCAGCGGCGTGACGTCACGGCGTTATTGGCTCCTGCTTACGCGTTTCGTGCAGCCGCACGTCGTCCGAGGGGAACATTAGAATTGGTGTGGCCATTACCCCCTTCTGTATGTTCTAGGAATGGAGCCGAGGATGTGCACAGACCCTATGGATAGATGGATGGCTAAAATGTACTATGGAAGGGCAGATGGCTGAAGTATGTGATGGATGGATGGCTATAGAGCAGCCTTCCTCAACAGGGGTGCCTTGAGGCTTCTTCAGGGGTGCCTTGAGGCTTCTTCAGGGGTGCCTTGAGGCTTCTTCAGGGGTGCCTTGAGGCTTCTTCAGGGGTGCCCTGAGGCTTCTTCAGGGATGCCCTGAGGCTTCTTCAGGGGTGCCTTGAGGCTTCTTCAGGGGGGCCTTGAGGCTTCTTCAGGGGGGCCTTGAGGCTTCTTCAGGGGTGCCTTGAGGCTTCTTCAGGGGTGCCTTGAGGTTTCTTCAGGGATGCCCTGAGGCTTCTTCAGGGGTGCCTTGAGGTTTCTTTAGGGGTGCCTTGGCAAAATGTCTAAAAATTGCCCAAAACTTGTATACAAGCCAGCAGGTAGAACAAGCCGGCCTTTTAGTCACACAAAGCCACAGGTTTCCATTGTGCGCCATTATGATCTAACTGCTGGCATCCTGACAACCAATGACATCCATCAATTGATCAGGAGGATGTTAGCTGCCTGCACAGCATCCTAGTTTGACCCTCCCCCGCCCCTCTCCATCAGTGTTGGGGTCACATTAGCTCAGTGATGGAGACAAACTGAGGGAGAAGAGAAACATGGGAATACTAGTCAGTACCAGGGTGCAAAAGTGTGTTTTCTTTGGAAAAATAAATCCCCTCTAATGTTGGGGGTCCTACATGTGTGGATGTTGCTGTTTAGGATAGTTTTTCACATTTTAGCATTGGGAGCCTCGGGACTGTCCATACGTTTAAAGGGTGTCTTGACTGAATAACGGTTGAGAAACAATGCTAGAGAGTGCCGGGGGTGAGGAGAGTGCCGGAGATGAGGAGAGTGCCGGGGATGAGGAGGGCGCCGGGGATGAGGAGGGCGCCGGGGATGAGGAGGGCGCCGGGAATGAGGAGGGCGCCGGGGATGAGGAGGGCGCCGGGGATGAACTGATGGCTAAGAAGCACTATGGAGATGGCTGGCTAGAGAGCCCTATGGATGAGGCAGATGGATGGCTAGTGGGCTCTATATACAGTTGAATGGCTAGAGAGCCCCAAGGACAAATGGAAAAATGGCTGTCTAGAGAACCCTATGGACGATCAGATGGATGGCAAGAGAGTCCCGGTGGATAAATGCATAGTTCTCTATAGAGTCCAATGGGTAGCACAGACAGGCTATAGAGCCCCATAGGCAGACAGATGGACAGCTATGGAGCCCAATGGGTGGGATGTATGAAACTATAGAGTTTAATGGGTGGCACAGATGGACAGGCTATAGAGCTCTGTGGGTTGCATTGCTGGACAGGCTGGAGAGCCCAATGGGTAGCACAGATGAATAGGCTATAGAGCCCGTTGGCAGATGGATGGACAGCCTAGAGAAGTCCCCGTTGGCAGATGGATGGACAGCCTAGAGAAGTCCCCGTTGGCAGAAGGATGGACAGCCTAGAGAAGTCCCCGTTGGCAGAAGGATGGACAGCCTAGAGAAGTCCCCGTTGGCAGAAGGATGGACAGCCTAGAGAAGTCCCTGTTGGCAGATGGATGGACAGCCTAGAGAAGTCCCCGTTGGCAGATGGATGGACAGCCTAGAGAAGTCCCCGTTGGCAGATGGATGGACAGCCTAGAGAAGTCCCCGTTGGCAGAAGGATGGACAGCCTAGAGAAGTCCCCGTTGGCAGAAGGATGGACAGCCTAGAGAAGTCCCCGTTGGCAGAAGGATGGACAGCCTAGAGAAGTCCCCGTTGGCAGATGGATGGACAGCCTAGAGAAGTCCCCGTTGGCAGATGGATGGACAGCCTAGAGAAGTCCCCGTTGGCAGAAGGATGGACAGCCTAGAGAAGTCCCTGTTTGGCAGATGGATGGACAGCCTAGAGAAGTCCCTGTTTGGCAGATGGATGGACAGCCTAGAGAAGTCCCCGTTGGCAGAAGGATGGACAGCCTAGAGAAGTCCCCGTTGGCAGAAGGATGGACAGCCTAGAGAAGTCCCCGTTGGCAGAAGGATGGACAGCCTAGAGAAGTCCCTGTTTGGCAGATGGATGGACAGCCTAGAGAAGTCCCTGTTTGGCAGATGGATGGACAGCCTAGAGAAGTCCCTGTTTGGCAGATGGATGGACAGCCTAGAGAAGTCCCCGTTGGCAGAAGGATGGACAGCCTAGAGAAGTCCCCGTTGGCAGATGGATGGACAGCCTAGAGAAGTCCCCGTTGGCAGATGGATGGACAGCCTAGAGAAGTCCCCGTTGGCAGAAGGATGGACAGCCTAGAGAAGTCCCCGTTGGCAGAAGGATGGACAGCCTAGAGAAGTCCCCGTTGGCAGAAGGATGGACAGCCTAGAGAAGTCCCCGTTGGCAGAAGGATGGACAGCCTAGAGAAGTCCCTGTTTGGCAGATGGATGGACAGCCTAGAGAAGTCCCTGTTGGCAGATGGATGGACAGCCTAGAGAAGTCCCTGTTGGCAGGTTGTGGGGAGCAATATTTTTTATGCATTGACCAATAACTTCAAAGAACAAACCACATGAACATTGTTTCTTTGTAGCTCCTTTTACGCATCGGTTTGTTTCGCAGCGTACGTCTCCTTTAAGGTCTCCTGTGAGCAGATCGTTCTCCGTGGAGTTTAGAAGGCGGCAATAAAAGCCAGTGAGGTGTGAAGATCCATTCAGTGAACCATTTGTACAGTTTTCCCCTATTTATGACTCCAATGACAATAGTTGGGAGGGGGAGGAGATGGGGGGGGGTAATTATTTACCTGGGGCAGGTAATGGCGCTTGCTGCAGGTTTGTCTTTTTTTTCAGCCAAACATTAAAGCCGACCTCCATGCAATGACTTCATATATGAAGGCGACTGGTGAACCTTCGAATGAAACCCGAATCTCCCGAATCTCTTTATACAGAACTGTCGTCTTCACATCTCCCAACCTGTAGAATCGTCATTTGCAGAATGTTTGATCGTCTTAAAGGGGACGATTCCTCCAAGGATTCCGAGCAGAAAAATTCAAAACATTGAAGAACGAGGATGGAAATACAAACGGCGATCACATTTCTTGTGGCTGAATCGGTGCCCAGCTGAGAAAAATAATTGTATGTGTATGGACTGGTCAGATCTCTCCGAAGATGGAGGCCTGGACACGGCACACGGCAAAGTCGTCGTAAATTAGTCGATTCCATGAAGGCTCCATCCCGGGGCCCGGAGGGCTTTGTATACATTCCCAAACATTCAAATGGGGTTCTATATGTGTAGGGCCCCAGGGGGAGGGGGAGAGCAGCATGGAGGATGGTCACTAGTGACAGAAGGCAGAGGGAATTCTTCATCAGCAGAACCATTCTCCCTTCTCCCTCCCCCTCGTGCTCCCTTCTCCCTTCTCTCCCTTCTCTCCCTTCTTTCTTCTCTCCCTTCTCCCTCCCCCTCGTGCTCCCTTCTCTCCCTTCTCCCTTCTCTCCCTTCTCCCTCCCCCTCGTGCTCCCTTCTTTCTTCTCTCCCTGCTCGCTCCCTTCCCTTCTCTTCGCTCCCTTCCCTTCTCTTCGCTCCCTTCCCTTCTCTTCGCTCCCTTCCCTTCTCTTCGCTCCCTTCCCTTCTCTTCGCTCCCTTCCCTTTTCCCCCTCGTGCTCCCGTCTCACTTTTTCCCATCCTTTGTTCTTTTCTTCTTTCCTCGTTTTTCTCCCCCCATCCCAGAAAAGTTCTGACCTGACAGACCGTCTGTAGAGGCTGCACGTCCAGCATTCTTTGTATGAGTAGAAGCGCCCCTGTAATGTTTTGTGAAGCGCCCCTATAATGCGCCCCTGTAATGCTTTGTGAAGCGCCCCTGTAATGCTTTGTGAAGCGCCCCTGTAATGCTTTGTGAAGCGCCCCTGTAATGCTTTGTGAAGCGCCCCTGTAATGCTTTGTGAAGCGCCCCTGTAATGCTTTGTGAAGCACCCCTACAAATAGATATCCAGACCTGCTGGTGGATTTGTTGGCTTCTGTTCTATTGGCCGCAGTATGATGAATGTGAGTCGGGGACCTTAGATTGCGAGCTCCTGGGGGCAGGGACTGTGATGTGTGTATTGTTGGCACGCTATAAATATCTAATAGGATGTAAGATTGGTTGATTGAGAATGTGACGTTGTTTCCTTTTATATACATTTGTCTCCATTAATAGTAACATTGTTCCTTGGTTGCCTCCATGAGTGGATCTCACCTCCCCGAGGACACGATGTTTGCATGCGCGGCGGCCTTCCATCTGGTATGAATGGACTGGGCTCGGGGTATGAAAGGCTCGCTGTGGTTCTTTCATGCCGCTGAGCACAATAAAAGCCGATTGTAGCATCTGTGCGCTCTGCGTCTTCCCGTGTGAGTCAGCCATTCAGGTGAATGAGTACAATGGACAGAGTGCGGCTGACGCTCCGCATGTGGCCCCAGGAAACAGTGGAAGTCGAGGCATGTCAGATAAACCATTTCATGTGACCGATTCCTTCTTCTGAATTCTGCATCCCATTGTGATGGTTAGAATCTGACTTTTCACTTTTTGTCTTTACAGAATATCGGATTCTGAAGGATTGGGACAGATTTCCGGAAACGCCGGGTCAGGTAAGTCCTGTCCATTGTGATGGTGGTGGGTGGAGATGCTGCGTTTGTGGTCATGTCCCCAACAGAGGAGAGGCTAGACTCTGCTGTCCCCGGTGTAGGGATTGGCTGCATCTGTGGGGTGTCCCCGGTGTAGGGATTGCTGCATCTGTGGGGTGTCCCCGGTGTAGGGATTGCTGCATCTGTGGGGTGTCCCCGGTGTAGGGATGGGCTGCATCTGTGGGGTGTCCCCGGTGTGGGGATAGGCTGCATCTGTGGGGTGTCCCCGGTGTGGGGATGGGCTGCATCTGTGGGGTGTCCCCGGTGTGGGGATGGGCTGCATCTGTGGGGTGTCCCCGGTGTGGGGATGGGCTGCATCTGTGGGGTGTCCCCGGTGTGGGGATGGGCTGCATCTGTGGGGTGTCCCCGGTGTGGGGATGGGCTGCATCTGTGGGGTGTCCCCGGTGTGGTGGTGGGGGTACGACGATGGTAGCGGTGGTGGGGGGGGGGGTGACGATGGTGGGGGGATGACGACGGTGGTGGGGGTGACGACGGTGGTGGACGACGACGATGGTGGTTTGGCGACGATGGTGGTGGGGGGGGATGACGACGGTTTTGGGGGGGGGGGGGGACGATGGTGGTGGTATGACGACGACGGTGGTGGTGGGGGGGGGGGGGGGGGACGGTGGTGGTGGTATGACGGTGGTGGGGGGGGGGGGGTGGTGGGGGGGGGGGGCGACGACGGTGGTGGTATGACGGTGGTGGTGGGGGGACGATGACAGTGGTGGGGGGGGGGACGGTGGTGGTATGACGGTGGTGGTGGGGGGGGGGGGCGACGACGGTGGTGGTATGACGGTGGTGGTGGGGGGACGGTGGTGGTATGACGGTGGTGGTGGGGGGACGATGACAGTGGTGGGGGGTGGGGGGGGGGGGGATGACGACGACGGTGGTGGTGGTGGGGGGGGATGACGACGACGACGGTGGTGGTGGTGGGGGGGGATGACGACGACGACGGTGGTGGTGGTGGGGGGGGATGACGACGACGACGGTGGTGGTGGTGGGGGGGGATGACGACGACGACGGTGGTGGTGGTGGGGGGGGATGACGACGACGACGGTGGTGGTGGTGGGGGGGGATGACGACGACGACGGTGGTGGTGGTGGGGGGGGATGACGACGACGACGGTGGTGGTGGTGGGGGGGGATGACGACGACGACGGTGGTGGTGGTGGGGGGGGATGACGACGACGACGGTGGTGGTGGTGGGGGGGGATGACGACGACGACGGTGGTGGTGGTGGGGGGGGATGACGACGACGGTGGTGGTGGTGGGGGGGGATGACGACGACGGTGGTGGTGGTGGGGGGGATGACGACGACGGTGGTGGTGGTGGGGGGGGATGACGGTGGTGGTGGTGGGGGGGGATGACGACGACGGTGGTGGTGGGGGGGATGACGACGGTGGTGGTGGTGGGGGGGGATGACGACGACGGTGGTGGTGGTGGGGGGGGATGACGACGACGGTGGTGGTGGTGGTGGGGGGGATGACGACGGTGGTGGTGGTGGTGGGGGGGATGACGACGGTGGTGGTGGTGGTGGGGGGGATGACGACGGTGGTGGTGGTGGGGGGGATGACGACGGTGGTGGGGGGGGGGGGGATGACGACGGTGGTGGGGGGGGGGGGGGCGACGATGGTGGTGGTGGGGGGGGGGGGGCGACGATGGTGGTGGTGGGGGGGGGGGGCGACGACGGTGGTGGTGGTGGGGGGACGATGACAGTGGTGGTGGTGGGGGGACAATGACGACGGTGGTGGTGGGGGGGATGACGACGATGGTGGTGGGGGGGATGACGACGGTGGTGGTATGACGACGATGGTGGTGGGGGGGGGGACGATGACAGTGGTGGTGGTGGGGGGACGATGACAGTGGTGGTGGTGGGGGGGATGACGACGATGGTGGTGGGGGGGGGGGGGGGGGGGGATGACAGTGGTGGTGGTGGGGGGACAACGACAACTACACCCCCTGACATCGCCCTTGCTGACGGCTTTGCTCGTTTCTCGCAGGATCGGTGAGGATGTCGGAGAAGATCTCCAGTTTCCTCCATGTGGGGGACATCGTCTCTCTGTACGCGGAGGGCTCAGTCAATGGATTCATCAGCACGTTGGGGTGAGCCGCCAATTACAGGACATTCTTGATGGAATTATTGATCGGTTTTCTTTGAGTTTAATCTTCAGATCAATACAACCGATCGATGTGCATGGGAGGAACTTTACCTGCCTAAGGATTGTCTCTGTCCATCCAGTCATGAGATTTATGTAGCTCTGCCAGGTAGTACAGAGGGTTAAGCATCACACACTTGTCCTCCTGCCTGCAGCCTGTGATTGGGGCGGTAAAGGAGCGGTACAGTACGCTCCCTGTCCACACCTGCTGCCCCTTCACCCTTCTCAGCTGTGAGGATGACATGGGGGGGAGGGGATGATGGGGGACACCCAGACTGCGGAATGGTCCGGATGGGACTGTCATTTGTCCTGGCTCCGCTCTGCCACCTAGTGCTGCCTGGCTGAGATACACCAACCATTCAGGTTCTTCCCTTCTCTGATCTCTTCTCTCTCTCTGCAGTTTGGTGGATGACCGCTGTGTGGTGCAGCCGGAGGCCGGGGACCTGAACAACCCCCCCAAGAAGTTTCGAGGTGAGTCCGGCGCAGTTGTCAGCATCTTAGGGAGTCCTCGCCGGTGAGAATGTGACGAGATTTCTTTTATTGGACTGTCGTTGTCAGATGTAGAAGGATTTTATTTGTTACATTGTTTCATTACATATCCTGTTATTGAGACAAACGTGTCAGAAATGTTTTGGCTGTTTTACGGTTTTACGCCTCAATGGTTACCAACACTGTCCCCCGTCCTCTGCGCACCGAGACTGCAAACCGCCATCCGGAGAATATTGGGGGGGGGGGGGGACCCCTCCCGCATCTCCATGGCTGTCCGAGTGATCACATGATCCAGGACCGGTTGGCTTCTGCCTCATGTTCTGAGAGCTGCAGTAACAAGTCCCAGAACTAGGAGTGTGCAGAGGCGCTGCGTGACAGGAGGGTCACAACTGCGTTCTCGGAGCCCAGGGAGCCCAAGGCTACAGTTGTCACGGGGTTAAAGTGCAACCCTTGGGAGCCGTGCCGGAACCGGGTCATCGAGGGCCTAAGGCAGAAAGGTTGCGGCCCAACCGGTTCTGTGCCGACTCGATACGCACCGGCCTGGCCCCCTTGTGTGGCGGCCCGGGCCCCCTTGTGTGGCGGCCCGGGCCCCCTTGTGTGGCGGCCCGGGCCCCCTTGTGTGGCGGCCCGGGCCCCCTTGTGTGGCGGCCCGGGCCCCCTGTGTGCCGGCCCCTTGTGTGTTTATTTTCACATCCTATCCAGATTATAAATCGGAGTCCACATAAGTAGATATTTTTTTTTTTTTTTTTAATTCTCTTTATTTCCTTAAAAATCTGTCATGTGACCTAACACTGGCCCCCATTCCCATCCCCCCCCCGGGGTCCCGCTGTGCTGGAGTCCCATGATCCTGGCATATTGCTCCACCAGTCTGGGGATTTCAGATCCCGTCGGCTCCATCTCCTTTGTACCGCTTAGCCAGTACGGACTAGAAGGATTCTAATTGGTCAGCACTGTCACATGGACCAATCAGAATCCCTCCAGCCCGTCCTGTCAGCGCTTCAAGGAGAGGAGAGAAAGCTGCAGGGATTTCATATCCCCGGACTGGTGAGGTGGCATGCTGGTGCCTGACAACGGAGGATCGCTAGACTCCAGCAAAGGTAGTCAGGGAGGGGGATGGGGAGGGGGTCCAGTGTTAGAGATTTTCTGTAAAGGTGACCTAACCCTCTAAGCTCTGGTGAAGGGGGTGACGTGTAGCCCCCCGAATCGTGTTTGGCTGCAGCACACAATAGGTTTGGATGAAAAACTTCATTTTCGACTCTAAATCTAGAAACCAAAACTGCACCCTGAAGTAATGAACACATTTTAGGAGACTGGCTGGGGATCCCCCGGGGGCGGTCCCCCGGTGTCGGATCCCCCGGGGGCGGTCCCCCGGTGTCGGATCCCCCGGGGGCGGTCCCCCGGTGTCGGATCCCCCGGGGGCGGTCCCCCGGTGTCGGATCCCCCGGGGGCGGTCCCCCGGTGTCGGATCCCCCGGGGGCGGTCCCCCGGTGTCGGATCCCCCGGGGGCGGTCCCCCGGTGGCGGATCCCCCGGGGGCGGTCCCCCGGTGGCGGATCCCTGGTGGCAGATCCCCCGGTGGCGGATCCCTGATGGCAGGTCCCCCGGTGGCGGATCCCTGGTGGTGGATCCCGTTACTGAGCAGGAGGTCCATCTCTTGGGAAGTGAGTGATGATGGTGATTTGGCAGCGGTACCATTCAGGCAGGATTCAGGATGGGGCCCATAGAGAGAAGTGACAGCCGGCTCAGGCATGTTCATGAAGGGAACCTGTCAGAATCGGCGTCCATCACACTGGAGGCGCCCGTCTGCCGCTGGAGGTCGGCTCTGGCAGCTGCCGGCAGTGTTGGCTGTGCAGCCGGCTTGTCACTGTCAGCGTGGAAGTGCCGGGTCTTGTCACCCGGGCTGTCGGGGCGAGAGGCGGCTGCAGGCACACGCATCAATGAACTTCATGTCGGCACCAACACAGCAGCCTCAGGAGACGGGTCGCTCGAGCGGCAGAATCATCAAGTCCGGCCTCTTCCAGCTAAGCTCCGCCTATAGTTCTGCTGCAAACATCTGCACACTGGAGAAATGATGTCAACTGTCACTTCTGCTACCGGCATCATCGCTCAGTCAGCGGATCTGCGATAACGGCCGATTCTATGTCCTCCATATTGGGGCCCCATCGTAGTGATACATTGTTACCCCCGACAAGTATTTTTACCTAATTCCTCTTCCCTCCATCTCCCCCACACTTCATATGTGCTACATTGTTACCCCGACGACTAGCCTTCCCTTATACATTGTTACCCCGAGAAATGCCTTTCCCTATTCCTTGTTTCTTCTGCCTCCATCTCCCCTGCAATCTTCCTATGTGATACATTGTTACCCCGATGGGTATCTCTCCCCGTTCCTCGTTCTGCTCTCTCTCCTTCAACATTCAAAGTTCATCATTTCTGTGATAAAGGATTTTTTTGTTTTTTTAAACTACTGCATGTCGTCTTTTGTTCTCCTTTTAAATCTTCCCCTGCACTCCTCCTATGTGATACATTGTTGCTCTTTCCCCTGCACTCCTATGTGATACATTGTTTCTCTTTTCCCTGCACTCCTCCTATGTGATACATTGTTGCTCTTTCCCCTGCACTCCTATGTGATACATTGTTTCTCTTTTCCCTGCACTCCTCCTATGTGATACATTGTTGCTCTTTCCCCTGCACTCCTATGTGATACATTGTTTCTCTTTCCCCTGCACTCCTCCTATGTGATACATTGTTGCTCTTTCCCCTGCACTCCTCCTATGTGATACATTGTTGCTCTTTCCCCTGCACTCCTCCTATGTGATACATTGTTTCTCTTTTCCCTGCACTCCTATGTGATACATTGTTGCTCTTTCCCCTGCACTCCTCCTATGTGATACATTGTTGCTCTTTCCCCTGCACTCCTCCTATGTGATACATTGTTGCTCTGAGTATCTTTCCCCTGTACTCTCTCTCCATCTCCCTGCACTCCTGTCCCTTGTTGCGCTCCCTCCTCTCCCCTGCAGGTTGTGGCCCCTCCTCCGCCCTCTCTGCTGGGCCCCCGCCAGTGTCTGTTGCTCCGGGGTTCCCTGGAGCCGTTTCCTAGTAATGTAAGCACAATGCTGTGGGACGGCCGCCTGGCATTCTCCTCGCTGGAACGGTGACACGAGGCGGGGGGCTGAGGGCGGGTGGAGGTGCTGGGCCGGCACGGACAGCCGAGACCCCCTGAGCCGGGCTGCTCTCCATAGTGGGGTGCTCAGCTGTACACTGCCTGTCCCCGGAGGCCCCCCCCCCCTGGATCCGTGTCACGTATAATAGTCAGGACTCCAGACAGAGCCGACAGGTTGTCACCCGAAGACGGATTCCACCTGAATTCTGGGAATTTGTATAAACTGGATAACGGGATTTCCAGAGTTACAATAAAAGGCTTTTGTGTTCCAGTCACAGGAGAGGAAAAACATAACAAGCGTTCGCCCTGGACCCGGGGTCTCCACACCTCCTAAACAGGGGCCAGCTTACTCTTCAGACTTTAGAGGGGGAATAGTGCCCCATCATTGGTGTCAGTGGGAGGAATAGTGCCCCATCATTGGTGTCAGTGGGAGGAATAGTGCCCCATCATTGGTGTCAGTGGGGGGAATAGTGCCCCATCATTGGTGTCAGTGGGAGGAATAGTGCCCCATCGTTGGTGTCGGGGAGGAATAGTGCCCCATCATTGGTGTCAGTGGGGGGAATAGTGCCCCATCGTTGGTGTCAGTGGGGGGAATAGTGCCCCATCGTTGGTGTCAGTGGGGGGAATAGTGCCCCATCATTGGTGTCAGTGGGAGGAATAGTGCCCCATCATTGGTGTCAGTGGGAGGAATAGTGCCCATCATTGGTATCAGTGGGAGGAATAGTGCCTCATCATTGGTGTCAGTGGGGGGAATAGTGCCCCATCATTGGTGTCAGTGGGAGGAATAGTGTCCCATCATTGGTGTCAGTGGGGGGAATAGTGCCCCATCATTGGTGTCAGTGGGAGGAATAGTGCCCCATCATTGGTGTCAGTGGGAGGAATAGTGCCCCATCATTGGTGTCAGTGGGAGGAATAGTGCCCATCGTTGGTGTCAGTGGGAGGAATAGTGCTCCATCATTGGTGTCAGTGGGGGGAATAGTGCTCCATCGTTGGTGTCAGTGGGGGGAATAGTGCCCCATCATTGGTGTCAGTGGGAGGAATAGTGCCCCATCGTTGGTGTCGGGGAGGAATAGTGCCCCATCATTGGTGTCAGTGGGGGGAATAGTGCCCCATCGTTGGTGTCAGTGGGGGGAATAGTGCCCCATCGTTGGTGTCAGTGGGGGGAATAGTGCCCCATCATTGGTGTCAGTGGGAGGAATAGTGCCCCATCATTGGTGTCAGTGGGAGGAATAGTGCCCCATCATTGGTATCAGTGGGAGGAATAGTGCCCCATCATTGGTGTCAGTGGGGGGAATAGTGCCCCATCATTGGTGTCAGTGGGAGGAATAGTGTCCCATCATTGGTGTCAGTGGGGGGAATAGTGCCCCATCATTGGTGTCAGTGGGAGGAATAGTGCCCCATCATTGGTGTCAGTGGGAGGAATAGTGCCCCATCATTGGTGTCAGTGGGAGGAATAGTGCCCATCGTTGGTGTCAGTGGGAGGAATAGTGCTCCATCATTGGTGTCAGTGGGGGGAATAGTGCTCCATCGTTGGTGTCAGTGGGGGGAATAGTGCCCCATCGTTGGTGTCAGTGGGGGGAATAGTGCCCCATCGTTGGTGTCAGTGGGAGGAATAGTGCCCCATCGTTGGTGTCAGTGGGGGGAATAGTGCCCCATCGTTGGTGTCAGTGGGAGGAATAGTGCCCCATCGTTGGTGTCAGTGGGGGGAATAGGGCCCCATCGTTGGTGTCAGTGGGAGGAATAGCGCCCCATCGTTGGTGTCAGTGGGGGGAATAGCGCCCCATCGTTGGTGTCAGTGGGAGGAATAGCGCCCCATCGTTGGTGTCAGTGGGGGGAATAGCGTCCCATCGTTGGTGTCAGTGGGAGGAATAGAGCCCCATCGTTGGTGTCAGTGGGAGGAATAGCGCCCCATCGTTGGTGTCAGTGGGGGGAATAGCGCCCCATCGTTGGTGTCAGTGGGGGGAATAGCGCCCCATCGTTGGTGTCAGTGGGGGGAATAGCGCCCCATCGTTGGTGTCAGTGGGGGGAATAGCGCTCCATCGTTGGTGTCAGTGGGAGGAATAGCGCCCCATCGTTGGTGTCAGTGAGGGGAATAGCGCCCCATCATTGGTGTCAGTGGGAGGAATAGTGTCCCATCGGTGTCAGTGGGAGGAATAGTGTCCCATCGGTGTCAGTGGGAGGAATAGTGTCCCATCGGTGTCAGTGGGAGGAATAGTGTCCCATCATTGGTGTCAGTGGGAGGAATAGTGCCCCATCGTTGGTGTCAGTGGGAGGAATAGTGCCCCATCGTTGGTGTCAGTGGGAGGAATAGTGCCCCATCGTTGGTGTCAGTGGGAGGAATAGTGCCCCATCACTGGTGTCAGTGGGAGGAATAGTGCCCCATCATTGGTGTCAGTGGGAGGAATAGTGCCCCATCATTGGTGTCAGTGAGGGGAATAGTGCCCCATCATTGGTGTCAGTGGGAGGAATAGTGTCCCATCATTGGTGTCAGTGGGAGGAATAGTGTCCCATCATTGGTGTCAGTGGGGGGAATAGTGTCCCATCATTGGTGTCAGTGGGAGGAATAGTGTCCCATCATTGGTGTCAGTGGGAGGAATAGCGCCCCATCGTTGGTGTCAGTGAGGGGAATAGCGCCCCATCATTGGTGTCAGTGGGAGGAATAGTGTCCCATCGGTGTCAGTGGGAGGAATAGTGTCCCATCGGTGTCAGTGGGAGGAATAGTGTCCCATCGGTGTCAGTGGGAGGAATAGTGTCCCATCATTGGTGTCAGTGGGAGGAATAGTGCCCCATCGTTGGTGTCAGTGGGAGGAATAGTGCCCCATCGTTGGTGTCAGTGGGAGGAATAGTGCCCCATCGTTGGTGTCAGTGGGAGGAATAGTGCCCCATCACTGGTGTCAGTGGGAGGAATAGTGCCCCATCATTGGTGTCAGTGGGAGGAATAGTGCCCCATCATTGGTGTCAGTGAGGGGAATAGTGCCCCATCATTGGTGTCAGTGGGAGGAATAGTGTCCCATCATTGGTGTCAGTGGGAGGAATAGTGTCCCATCATTGGTGTCAGTGGGGGGAATAGTGTCCCATCATTGGTGTCAGTGGGAGGATTAGTGCCCCATCATTGGTGCTGGTAGGAGGAATAGTGCCCCATCATTGGTGTCAGTGGGAGGAATAGTGCCCCATCATTGGTGTCAGTGGGAGGAATAGAGCCCCATCATTGGTGTCAGTGGGAGGAATAGCGCCCCATCATTGGTGTCAGTGGGAGGAATAGCGCCCCATCATTGGTGTCAGTGGGAGGAATAGTGCCCCATCATTGGTGTCAGTGGGAGGAATAGCGCCCCATCATTGGTGTCAGTGGGAGGAATAGCGCCCCATCATTGGTGTCAGTGGGAGGAATAGCGCCCCATCATTGGTGTCAGTGGGAGGAATAGTGCCCCATCATTGGTGTCAGTGGGAGGAATAGCGTCCCATCATTGGTGTCAGTGGGAGGAATAGCGTCCCATCATTGGTGTCAGTGGGAGGAATAGCGCCCCATCATTGGTGTCAGTGGGAGGAATAGCGCCCCATCATTGGTGTCAGTGGGAGGAATAGTGCCCCATCATTGGTGTCAGTGGGAGGAATAGCGCCCCATCATTGGTGTCAGTGGGAGGAATAGCGCCCCATCATTGGTGTCAGTGGGAGGAATAGCGCCCCATCATTGGTGTCAGTGGGAGGAATAGCGCCCCATCATTGGTGTCAGTGGGAGGAATAGCGTCCCATCATTGGTGTCAGTGGGAGGAATAGCGCCCCATCATTGGTGTCAGTGGGAGGAATAGTGCCCCATTATCTAGCCTATGGGTCACAGTTTGGAGACCTCTCTTGTAGAGAAGAGGGGTTTTTCTTGTTTGTTTTTTCTGTTGGATGGAGGGGGAGGGGTTAGCCCCCCTATCAGGTTTTGTTGCTGTCTGTGCCCCCCCGTCAGGGAGATTCCCCCTCCTCTGTGCCCCCCATCAGGGAGATTCCCCCCCCTCTGTGCCCCCCGTCAGGGAGATTCCCCCCCCTCTGTGCCCCCCGTCAGGGAGATTCCCCCCCCTCTGTGCCCCCCGTCAGGGAGATTGTGCCCCCCGTCAGGGAGATTCCCCCCCTCTGTGCCCACCGTCAGGGAGATTGTGCCCCCCGTCAGGGAGATTCCCCCTCTCTGTGCCCCCCGTCAGGGAGATTCCCCCCCTCTGTGCCCCCCATCAGGGAGATTCCCCCCCTCTGTGCCCCCCGTCAGGGAGATTCCCCTCCCCCCTCTGTGCCCCCCGTCAGGGAGATTCCCCTCCCCCCTCTGTGCCCCCCGTCAGGGAGATTCCCCTCCCCCCTCTGTGCCCCCCGTCAGGGAGATTCCCCTCCCCCCTCTGTGCCCCCCGTCAGGGAGATTCCCCTCCCCCCTCTGTGCCCCCCGTCAGGGAGATTCCCCTCCCCCCTCTGTGCCCCCCGTCAGGGAGATTCCCCTCCCCCCTCTGTGCCCCCCGTCAGGGAGATTCCCCCTCTATTTGTCCTGGTGACCATTATCACTTAAAGTAAAAGAAAATCCCAAATTTTGGGTTGACCCCAGAAAAGTCGGCTAAATCTTCCAATGGGGGCTCTCACTCCGGTGACCTGGGGGTGGGGGGTCCCCAAGGCGTTCCCTTCATTTGCGGGGGTTTCCTCTCATTTCCTGTTTCGGGTCGGAGGTTCTAGTTCTCCTGGGTGGTGGGAGAAGTGAGAATCGGGCTGGAGCCTCCTTTGGTCTATAGGCCTCCATGTGTCCCAGTGAGGAGATGTAGTTCCTGTTGCCGGAACGTCTGCTGTGACCTTTCCTCCTGCCAGGCCGAGGCCGTGTTCCTCCTGCACCTTCCTCCACCCTTCGTGTAGTTGTAGGGGTCAGTCCTGTCCATCCTTTCCCTCCTTTCCTCCAGACTGGATAGAAGTTCCTGAAGTCCCTCCTGAGAGGTTTTGTCCCCCCCAGACCTTCAGAGAAGACCCCCCCCAGATGAACGTTGTCTGTGGATCTGTCAGCAGATAGACTTTGATGTCCGTGTAACCCCCCCCCCCCGTACTCCCCACCACGCCGATCCCAGGACTCCCCACCACGCCGATCCCAGGACTCCCCACCACGCCGATCCCAGGACTCCCCACCACGCCGATCCCAGGACTCCCCACCACGCCGATCCCAGGACTCCCCACCACGCCGATCCCAGGACTCCCCGTCAGTGCCTTCATCTGCTTGTCCTCTCCAGAAGGACAGCACCATCTTTGTTCAGGCATCATCCGGGTCCCCTTCCTGGACTGAGATGACGGCCCTCGGCGGGGCCCCGTCTGTACTGTAGGAACCATCGATGGCCGGGTGGGGGATGGGATTTGACAGAATGAACGATTTTGCTTCTATCAGTAGAAACCAATTGACTTCAATGAATTGACACATTTGTGGGTCTCCTGGACGGCCTTGGCTGCCCCCCCAGAAGGGTTAATTCCGGGCGATTTTCCGTTGAGTTGCTCCGTCATATCCAATCAGATGATTTTTGTCAGATAAAAGGGATCTTCCCCCCTCCTCCCTTCCCCCCTCCTCCCTTCCCTGGCTGCTCCGTAATCCGCTGTCCTGGGCTCCGGGCCCCGGCTGATGCCATGTGACGGGTTAACGGCGCTCACAGATTATACCCCTCCTCCGCCTGCAGGGACCATTTGGGTGGTTTTTTTTGTGAGCGATTTTCTCAACCTGGATTCCCCTCCATAGTCCTCATCCACCTTTCCTGGGTACCGCCGTGTCTGTGGCCCCAAATCTGCGCACTCCACATGGAGCCGTCCTATTGGAGGGCCCCATCCTCCAGGCTTGGACAAGGTTTATGGAATTCTGTCACCAACATTAAAGTGACGCTCGGGGCCAGAGAACGGGGCCACTTGTACCGGGTTGGGGACCCATTTTATGGCATTTAAATTGGACCAATCACATTCCTGACAGGTCTCAGCATACAGGAGCCGGATAAAGATCATTACGTCATCCTTCAGCTGCAGTCCAGGGACTGTGTCTAGGCTGGGATGTCATCAGTCTGCTGCAGGCAGGAGGAGGCATTTCCTCAGTCTCCCCTCCCCCACTGATCAGACTGTACATTGTTCCTTTGTTGAAGGAGGAGGAGGCATTTCCTCAGTCTCCCCTCCCCCACTGATCGGACTGTACATTGTTCCTTTGTAGAAGGAGGAGGAGGCATTTCCTCAGTCTCCCCTCCCCCAGTGATCGGACTGTACATTGTAACTTTGTAGAAGAAGGAGGAGGAGGCATTTCCTCAGTCTCCCCTCCCCCAGTGATCAGACTGTACATTGTAACTTTGTAGAAGGAGGAGGAGGAGGCATTTCCTCAGTCTCCCCTCCCCCAGTGATCGGACTGTACATTGTAACTTTGTAGAAGAAGGAGGAGGAGGCATTTCCTCAGTCTCCCCTCCCCCAGTGATCGGACTGTACATTGTAACTTTGTAGAAGGAGGAGGAGGCATTTCCTCAGTCTCCCCTCCCCCAGTGATCAGACTGTACATTGTAACTTTGTAGAAGGAGGAGGAGGCATTTCCTCAGTCTCCCCTCCCCCAGTGATCAGACTGTACATTGTAACTTTGTGGAAGGAGGAGGAGGCATTTCCTCAGTCTCCTCCCCCAGTGATCAGACTGTACATTGTAACTTTGTAGCAAGGTGTGTGGCTCTAGCAGGGGCTGATCTGTGTCAGACATTTGTGAACACAGACATCAGGATATACATGATTGTGTCATCTCTGAGCCCAGGACGCAGATGGTGACCTGGGATGCTGCCTGAACATGCATGGTGCCGTCCTTCTGGAGAGGAGATCAGATGAAGAGTCCTGGCCGGGTCACACGGACACGTTACTCAGCATGCTGCACTTACCACGAATACATGTATGGGACGATGGGTCCGGCAGGTGAATCGATCCCTCTGTAGTAGTCGGTCTCTGAGCTCCTCCTCCTCTGATGTCGGGAGGTAGGACCCTCTCCTGAACCCTCTGCTCGCTCTTCCACCAATCAGATGACACTCCCAGGATTGGTGGCCGGGAAACGTCTTCCTTCTGATAGATGGTTCTGTGAATTCCTCCCCCGCAGATCAGCAGAACGATTCCCGGGGGGCTCCTGTATAGGCAATGCACAGAGCCGTGTACACCCTCATTGTGGGGGAGGGGGGAGCAGTGACGGACCCCCCAGTCTCACCTTGCAGGGGATGCGGTCTCCCTTGGTACGGACATTGTGCAGTGAAAGCCTCGGTGCTGGTCCCAGCTTGGGTCTTTGTGCTTCTCTATGCAATGCAGGCATATCATGGCTGGTGGGAGGGGCCAGCTGTTCATGGCTTCCTGAAAACATCCCAGCCCCCTGCCTCAGTACTCCTCTCAGGAGCCCTCAGTCCTGATGCACGCAGTGGGAGGAGTTATGCAAATAACAGACTGCCTTGGTGAGTGGGTGTTAGTCTGAAGGAGTGGGTGTTCCTAGGCATGATGTATTTGCATAAGTAACGCCCACATGTTATGCTAAGCCTCTAATTGAAAACCAATTAAGAAAAGGGGAGGGGCCGGTCAGACTGGGGAGGAAAGTGCTAGATGATGCTGGACGTCCTCCTGCCAGGAAATGGGGCGGAGCTCTACCTGACTGGCTGCAGCTTCTAATGCACATTGTGAGAAACTCCCACTGTGCAGTGACATCAGAGTAACCAGGGGAGGAGCCAGTACACCTGTGCAAGACTGAAGGGGAGGAGCCGGTACACCTGTGCAAAACTGAAGGGGAGGAGCTGGTACACCTGTGCAAGACTAAAGGGGAGGAGCCGGTACACCTGTGCAAGACTGAAGGGGAGGAGCCGGTACACCTGTGCAAGACTGAAGGGGAGGAGCCGGTACACCTGTGCAAGACTGAAGGGGAGGAGCCGGTACACCTGTGCAAGACTGAAGGGGAGGAGCCGGTACACCTGTGCAAGACTGAAGGGGAGGAGCCGGGACACCTGTGCAAGACTGAAGGGGAGGAGCCGGGACACCTGTGCAAGACTGAAGGGGAGGAGCCGGGACACCTGTGCAAGGCTGGAGGGGAGGAGCCGGGACACCTGTGCAAGGCTGGAGGGGAGGAGCCGGGACACCCGTGCAAGGCTGGAGGGGAGGAGCCGGGACACCCGTGCAAGGCTGGAGGGGAGGAGCCGGGACACCCGTGCAAGGCTGGGGGGGGGAGGAGCCGGGGCACCCGTGCAAGGCTGGGGGGGGGAGGAGCCGGGGCACCCGTGCAAGGCTGGGGGGGGGAGGAGCCGGGGCACCCGTGCAAGGCTGGGGGGGGGAGGAGCCGGGGCACCCGTGCAAGGCTGGGGGGGGAGGAGCCGGGGGCACCCGTCCAAGGCTGGTGGGGGAGGAGCCGGGGCACCGGCATCATTAGGTGGAGAGGTCACTCGTTGGTAATGGGGCCCGGCGCGGGAATGGCGGGGTGGAAGACGGTGAATTATCAGATTTAAACCCGATGAGGAACATCTCATGTAATGTGCGGTAAGTCGTCGCCGATCTTTAATCTTTAATTACAATTCCTCCTCGGTGATCCTGCCATGAAGATCCTTGTTCTGCCACTTTCAGTTTTTTGGAGTGACAACAGTCTCCCAATTGGACGTCTGCCGCCGTTGTCGCCATCAGGAACCCCCCCACCCCCCCACCTGAGACTTGCCCTCGCTGGGGTCTGTGCGGACGGGAAGTGCTGCGGGAGATGAGCCGCGCAAAGATTCGAGAAACAGAGAAAATGTTTTACAAAGTAACTTTCATTGCGACGTTTCAGCAAACGAATCGGATTAATATAAAGCGGTGAATGTGACTTTCACTGCTGGGGAATCACGTGTGGTCACTTGAAACGCACGGAAGATTCACCTGCAGGGAATGTGTTGTGAAAGGCACCTTACGCTCCGTTGGGGTCGAATTCCACTTTTTATATCACATTTGTGGAGATCGAGTCTTCTGAATGAATGAAATACCACAGTGGAGGCAGTCAGGGGGGGGGGGGAAGTATTTGCACGCCATCGCCGCAGTATGTGGTCCCTCCTGTGCTCCCCCCGTCCATCACATCCCCCCCAGCCTGTATAACCCGGTGTGCATCTTCCTTCATCTCCTCCTGCATCCTCTCCAGCGCGCTGCGCTCCCCCTCCTCCATCCCGGAGCGCTGCGCTCCCCCTCCTCCATCCTCTCCTGTGCGCTGCGCTCCCCCTCCTCCATCCCGGAGCGCTGCACTCCCCCTCCTCCATCCCGGAGCGCTGTGCTCCCCCTCCTCCATCCTCTCCTGTGCGCTGCGCTCCCCCTCCTCCATCCCGGAGCGCTGCGCTCCCCCTCCTCCATCCCGGAGCGCTGCGCTCCCCCTCCTCCATCCTCTCCTGTGCGCTGCGCTCCCCCTCCTCCATCCCGGAGCGCTGCGCTCCCCCTCCTCCATCCCGGAGCGCTGCGCTCCCCCTCCTCCATCCCGGAGCGCACTGCGCTGCCCTTATTTGGTAAGTTAGCTGCCTGTTCCCCGGAGCTGCCTTCTCTGTTCCCAGACGCAGCCTCTCTCCAGATTCCCATGCAGGAGGAACCCTGCATGACAGTGGCTTAACCCCTTCATGTCTGCCCGGGGGAGGGGGGGGTCACGCTCTTCCGGCAGACATTCTTCTTTCTCATTGTTCCCATCAAAGAAGACAGAGGAACCAAAAGTCTCAGCATGCCCCTCGCTGGATCTTTTGGTTGGCAGTAAACTAAACCTGCAGAATGTTCTGGTATCTGATCCGTCCAGCCTGGACCCCCCCCCCCTCCAGGAGACGCTTAGGGGGGCCCTGTACCCCCAGTTGGCTGAGACTTGTAGGTCACCTTTGCTTTGGCAGGTGGGGGGGGGGGCTTGGATTTAAGTAACAGCTCCATCCAACATGCCTACCTGTAGGGGCGGGTTGCAGTGAAACTACAAATCCCATCATGCCTCCTCGGCTGTCGGTCTTGCAGTGCCTCATGAGACTTGTAGTTCTACAACAGTTGGAGTGCCGAGGATTCCCTCCCCCGCCCCTTTATTTTATTTCGCCTGTCAGACATTCCCTCGCTGGCATCTTCTTCAGGTGCCGGTCTTCAGGCCTCTTCATTGGCCGATGGGGGAGTGACATTATTATTTCAGATACTTGTATAGCGCCGTCAATTTACATATATATTGTACATTCCCATCAGTCCCCACCCCCGAGGAGCGTACAATCTGAGGTCCCTAACGTACATTCCCATCAGTCTCCGCCCCCGAGGAGCGTACAATCTGAGGTCCCTAACTTACATTCACATCAGTCCCCACCCCCGAGGAGCGTACAATCTGAGGTCCCTAACGTACATTCCCATCAGTCTCCGCCCCCGAGGAGCGTACAATCTGAGGTCCCTAACTCACATTCATGTATACCCATACTAGGGCCAATTTAGACAGGAACCAATTAACCTCCCAGCATGTCATTGGAGTGTGGGAGGAAACGGGAGTACCTGGAGGAAACCCACGCAGGCACAGGGAGAACATGCAAACTCCAGGCAGGTGGTGCTGTGGTTGGGATTCGAACCAACGACCCGAGTACTGCCAGGCGGAAGTGCTAACCGCTCAGCCACTGTGCTGCCTATTTATTTCAGGTACTTGTATAGCGCCGTCAATTTACATATTTATTGTACATTCACATCAGTCCCCGCCCCCGAGGAGCGTACAATCTGAGGTCCCTAACTTACATTCCCATTAGTCCCCGCCCCTGAGGAGCGTACAATTGGAGGTCCCTAACTTACATTCCCATTAGTCCCCGCCCCCGAGGAGCATACCATCTAAGGTCTCTAACTCACATTCATACATACACATACTGGGGCCAATGTAGTTCGGAACCAATGAACCTCCCAGCATGTCTTTAGAATGTGGGAGGGAACAGGAGTACCCGGAGGAAACCCACGCAGGCACAAGGAGAACATGCAAACTCCAGGCAGGTGGTGCCGTGGTTGGGATTCGAACCAACAACCCTCGTACTGCGTGACGGAAATGCTGTCCATTTAGCTGTGCTGACATCACTCCTGTGCGGCACTCAGGGCCCGGCACTGCAAGCTGAACTGCGCATGCACCGCTCCGTCTACAGCCCGGGAGAAGCCCGCCTTTCTGCTCCAGCTTCCAGCAGCCAGATCTTTGCCTCTGTCCTCGGCTCGGCTTATATTCTGCATCGGGTTCAATAAGCTTGCATGAAAAAAAAAAAAAGGAGAATGCAGTGGGAGGAGTGAGACTGCCTTTCCAATGGCAGCCAGGCCTGGATCAGGGACAGCAAGGTGAAGGTGACTGGATGGGGAATGCAGCGGGAGGAGTGAGACTGCCTTCACAATGGTGTCCGAGGTGAAGGTGACTGGATGGAGAATGCAGCGGGAGGGGTGAGACTCCCTTCACAATGGCGGCCAGGCCTGGATCAGGGACAGCTGTGGGAAGGATCTTGGCGTTGGTGTCCGAGGTGAAGGTGACTGGATGGAGAATGCAGCGGGAGAAGTGAGACTCCCTGCACAATGGTGTCCACGGTGAAGGTGACTGGATGGAGATTGCAGCGGGAGGAGTGAGACTCCCTGCACAATGGTGTCCACGGTGAAGGTGACTGGATGGAGAATGCAGCGGGAGGAGTGAGACTCCCTGCACAATGGTGTCCACGGTGAAGGTGACTGGATGGAGATTGCAGCGGGAGGAGTGAGACTCCCTGCACAATGGTGTCCACGGTGAAGGTGATTGGACCATTCCGGACCGCTATATCTTTAAAATTTTAATTTTTTCTTTGAATATAACAGAATGTGGGATGGACATCAGACATGCAGATTCTGATCCCCGAAATCTCGAAGTGGGGGGGCCCCGGACCCCCCAGACGTTCGGCTACAATGTACTCTGCGTGGAGTTGTAGGTAGAAGTGGAATCGACTCTCCGGAGGACTTCTGATGAGTCGGTTGGAGGAACATAAAATCATCAGAATTGCTGTGATTTGTAAATACAATTAGAATGGATTGAGATGAGAGAATGCGGCTCCCGGATGAGGGGGGTGGGGGGGACGGGGACCACGGAGTCGGATGAGGGGGGTGGGGGGACGGGGACCACGGAGTCGGATTGTCAGCTCCAGTGAGCAGCCCATCCCCCGCCAGAGCTTCCATTTCCTGTTAATGTTCCAAATCAACAAAACATCGTCATTCTGTAAAGTCTGAGAGATGAGAAGAAACCGCTACAGAGAGACCGATCCCAACCTCTAGGACATGGAGGGGCCCCCTAAAATACTCCATCCCCTTTGTTCTTATACTTCCATTTCCCTTTTGGGGCTCCTGAGACCTGAGTACTGGGCACCCAAGGACCGAAAAACAGACCATGAAATCTGTAGTGTCCCCATAGAACAGCAGTTACTGAAATGGTCCCTAAATGGTGGTGAAGGGCCCCACTACATTGGGGGTCAGTGGGAAGAATGTCCCTTACATTGGGGATCAGTGGGAAGAATGTCCCTTACATTGGGGATCAGTGGGAAGAATGTCCCTTACATTGGGGGGTCAGTGGGAAGAATGTCCCTTACATTGGGGGTCGGTGGGAAGAATGTCCCTTACATTGGGGATCAGTGGGAAGAATGTCCCTTACATTGGGGATCAGTGGGAAGAATGTCCCTTACATTGGTGGTCAGTGGGAAGAGTGTCCCTTACATTGGGGGTCAGTGGGAAGAATGTCCCTTACATTGGGGATCAGTGGGAAGAATGTCCCTTACATTGGGGGTCAGTGGGAAGAATGTCCCTTACATTGGGGGTCAGTGGGAAGAATGTCCCTTACATTGGGGGGTCAGTGGGAAGAATGTCCCTTACATTGGTGGTCGGTGGGAAGAATGTCCCTTACATTGGAGGTCGGTGGGAAGAATGTCCCTTACATTGGGGGCCTTGTGTCCCCGCCATGGCCCTTCCTCCATTCTCTCACCTCCATTTTATTTGGAGGTTGACTTGTGTTCCGTAAATCTCGCTGTCCGTTCTATATACGGAAGGATATACATGCCGGTATTTTCATGCAGCAGATAATTGATGCGACATTCCTGTTAATTAACCTAATTAAGAGGTTGGAGCTTCTGGTTGTTCAAATAAAATTGTGTCGTCTGTATTCCATCCCCGGCCTAATAGAAATTCCTTAAAGCGCTAGTACTGATGGTTGGGGTGGACTGAGTGCGGTGCGAGCGGTTTGGGTGGACTGCGTGCGGTGCGAGCGGTTGGGGCGGACTGCGTGCGGTGCGGGCGGACTGCGTGCGGTGCGGGCGGTTGGGGCGGACTGCGTGCGGTGCGGGCGGTTGGGGCGGACTGAGTGCGGTGCGGGCGGTTGGGGCGGACTGCGTGCGGTGCGGGCGGTTGGGGCGGACTGAGTGCGGTGCGGGCGGTTGGGGTGGACTGAGTGCGGTGCGGGCGGTTGGGGTGGACTGAGTGCGGTGCGGGCGGTTGGGGTGGACTGAGTGCGGTGCGGGCGGTTGGGGCGGACTGAGCGCGGTGCGGGCGGTTGGGGCGGACTGAGCGCGGTGCGGGCGGTTGGGGCGGACTGAGTGCGGTGCGCGCGGTTGGGGCGGACTGCGTGCGGTGCGGGCGGTTTGGGCGGTCTGAGTGCGGTGCGGGCGGTTGGGGCGGACTGAGCGCGGTGCGGGCGGTTGGGGCGGACTGAGCGCGGTGCGGGCGGTTGGGGCGGACTGAGCGCGGTGCGGGCGGTTGGGGCGGACTGAGCGCGGTGCGGGCGGTTGGGGCGGACTGAGTGCGGTGCGGGCGGTTGGGGCGGACTGCGTGCGGTGCGGGCGGTTGGGGTGGACTGAGCGCCGTGCTGACTGTTGGTCAGGGCGTGTGGCGTCCGCTGGGGTGTGCGCAGGCGCGTGGCGTCCGCTCGGGTGTGCGCAGACGCGGAGTTTCTTGCCCCCACCACCCTGGATCAGGATATGATGGTTGTTGAACAGCAGAGGACTCAGGCTGAGGAAATCCATTATTTATCCGACTTTTCTCATGAACTGTTCAGTCGGCTCATACACAGCGATTAGTTTTATGTTCGTCCCCCCCCCCCCCCGGACCCCCCTTGCCCCCCTCCACTGCGGTGAATCGTGAACCTGTGGGAACGTAGACATTCACGCCTCATTGCCCCCCAGTGAACATCAATCCTGCAGATGTCTTAATCTGCACCAATCACCGCCATTTATCTGTCCTTTCTCTGGACCGTAAGCTGCCGTGAGCTCCAGCTGTCCACATGATCTCCCCGCTAATCCCGTCTGCTGCATCCACCTTTCCTTCTCTGGGCCGAGCGTGGCCTCTACCGCCCCCATCTGGAGGATGCGAGTACACGGAGCGCACAGCAGAGGTGACCTGCGTTGTCTCCTCGGAACCCTCTGTGCTAAAATTCTGAAACCTTCCCAAGAACGTTGTAGGCCTCGTGCCCCCCGGGGGATTTACAGCGGCTGTGCTTGGCTTCTGCCGGGTTTTTTTCTGCAGTCAGTTATCTTCCTAGCATGTTATCCTATGTGTCCATTCACACACAGGCTTTAATCAGCATTTATTGGCGGGGGTGTTTTCTGGCTGGCAAAAAAAAAAAACCTAGTGGGTTTCAAGAGGAGATTTTCAGCTGTACAAAAGCTCTAACGCTGGCAAACGCGGTAAAAGGTGACAAGCAGGCAAAAACGTGGCAAAACTCAAGTTTTTATGTGACTTTGTACAGCAAATGCTATCCATGTTTTTTAAAATACCCCCAGTGTGTACGAGGCGCTATAAAGAGCAACAAAAACCGACAGCAACATAAAGCCGAACCAAACTATCCGGCATAACAAACATTCATAATATTCAAAGTTTTCCCTCCGTCCACGTCTCCGCCCTTCCCTCCGTCCACGTCTCCGCCCTTCCCTCCATCCACGTCTCCGCCCTTCCCTCCATCCACGTCTCCGCCCTTCCCTCCATCCACGTCTCCGCCCTTCCCTCCGTCCACGTCTCCGCCCTTCCCTCCGTCCACGTCTCCGCCCTTCCCTCCGTCCACGTCTCCGCCCTTCCCTCCGTCCACGTCTCCGCCCCCCCCCCCCCAACTCCACGTCTATGTCCTCCGCCATCCACGTCTCCGTCCTCCCTCCTCCCCCCCATCCACGTCTCCGTCCTCCCTCCTCCCCCCCATCCACGTCTCCACCCTTCCGCCCATCTACGCTTTTTGTTTAAAAATCACCCCTCTTGCATTTCTTGCTTCGGCCATCTTGATTAAGGGCATATGATTTGTGTAGCATTTACTTCCTGGTGTCCACCTGTTCAGCCAGGAAGATGTGCTTGGCTGTGAAAGCCCCTCCTCCCATGAAGACTCCTGGGATGTGTGACATTTTGCCTAGGCTAGAAACCAGGAAACCGCTGAAGAAATGTGCAAAAAAAAAAAAGGTATAAAAATAAATCTAATCCTATGTATCTACTAATACTAGCAGTGTGAGGATCACCGTTTATGGGGATTGGGAGAAGATGCTTCCACTTCAAAGTTGTTTCTCCAGGTTATGGTATATCTCGTAGTCGTTGGTCATAGTCATCTGAACTTGTTCTGTAACATTGCAGACAAGTTGTAGTTTCTCCAAGTCATTTCTTCAGTACGGAGTCTCCGGAAGATACCCCAACATTTTACATCTACACAAGTAGCCCCAACACCTTCATCCAATCTCCATGGAATGGTGTCCAAACAGGTGGTGATTGTCCAAGAACAGGATGGGAGGTGTGAAAGTTGTGGAACCCCCCCCCCCCCCCCCCCCCAACGTGTTGCATCATTTCATCCTTGTCATAGTCTGCATAGGTGTTAAATGAAGGATGATCTCCGGTGTGGATTAAACTTTGGGTTCAGACTGAACCTGGAAGGAAGCCGTTCCTTGGCCCATTGCCCCCAATCAGCTATGGCCAAGGTATTGCCAACCCTGTGGCTGCATGTGTATAAAAGGGCTTTTGACTTTGTCCGAATATGATCATGTGGCCTTATGAAGTCACTGACCATGATCTCCTATGGCCATGATCTCCTATGGCCATGATCTCTTATGGTGGCCATGATCTCCTATGGTGGCCATGATCTCCTATGGTGGCCATGATCTCCTATGGTGGCCATGATCTCCTATGGCGGCCATGATCTCCTATGGCGGCCATGATCTCCTATGGCCATGTGGCCGTATTGGGTCAGTGATGTCACAAGCATTCCCACGCCTATGTTTCCCTGGCTGCGGTGGAGTGGGCTGGAGTACCCGCTACTTTCCAAGGTCAGTCCAAACCCAAGTTGGGGTCAAATCCAAGCTCCTCCTTAGTGCTAATCCTTCCAATGGCTGAAGATGCGAATTGTTAACATCTCGTTAAACCGGCATTCTGTGTGGAAGACAGATTATTATTATTATACAGGATTTATGGCGCCGACAGTTTGCTCAGCGCTTTACAATATAACGGAGACAATACAGCAACAATACAGTTCAATACAAGAGGGATTAGAGGGCCCTGATCCTGGGAGCTTACAATCTAGGAGGGAGGGGCTGATCCTGGGATCTTACAATCTAGGAGGGAGGGCTGAATGGTACAGGAGGTAGTAACTGTGGGGGATGGAGTGGTTGGAAGAGTAGAGGATTCCAGTATTAGCTGAGGGCTTCAGATGGTGCTGAAGGCACCTACCCCTGTTCTGAGATGGTTGATGTAGATGGCTTCTTTCATTCTTCTTTTCAACCAGCTGTCCTCTGTCCACAATGTGCACCTCTGAGTCCTCAGACAACCGTGGTTCCACACATAATGCCACGCTAACATCTCTATCACAGCAACTTACCAGCGATTCACACCTTCAGCCATGTGAGTTGAATAATTAACACCTATGCAGACTTCTTGACACAACGGATGGGATGATGTAACTAGAGCAGGAGACTCTACTACCTGCACCCCCCCCCCCCAATCCTATTTTTGCCGTGCCTCATGTCTCCCCAAATCTAAGATGATGGCACTGGTGACTGCACTGGGCTCCATGGACTGGTAAGTACCTGGTTCTTGATACTCCATCTACAGTAAATGGAGCTGCTGACTTTGAATTTTTTACAAATGGAATGAAGTTCCGCTTGAATTAAAGTTGGGTGCAGAGTTCCCAATATACTACTATTGATACAAATCATTTTATGGAAGGCGGTCCCAGCCCTTGAAGCAGTCGCTTGGGACTCCCAGCAAAAGGCTTCATGTAGGTACGTTCCTCCATAAAGGTCGCCTGAACCCCCAAATCAAAGAATAAAGCAGCAAATGTGTTACTTATTGGAAGCTCGGGCCTCACCTGCGTATGTTACTTTGTTCTCTCGGTGTGTAATTACAGATGTGATAATTGCAGTTTATACAGCCGGAGGTTTTATCACCAGTTGGCTTTGTTCCTCCGACTCCAAGAGTGAAATCTTTGCATTTTCGTCTTAAACACCCCATGGGGGCATTTCAAAGGGGACACGCGGGTTAATTCTATTACGGTCTTGTTGGAAGTTGATGCTGGAGGCCCGAGAGATGGAGAGGGGGGGGGGCCCGAGAGATGGAGAGGGGGGGGGCCCGAGAGATGGAGAGGGGGGGGGCCCGAGAGATGGAGAGGGGGGGGGCCCGAGAGATGGAGAGGGGGGGGGCCCGAGAGATGGAGAGGGGGGGGGGGCCCGAGAGATGGAGAGGGGGGGGGGGCCCGAGAGATGGAGAGGGGGGGGGCCCGAGAGATGGAGAGGGGGGGGGGGCCCGAGAGATGGAGAGGGGGGGGGGGCCCGAGAGATGGAGAGGGGGGGGGGGGCCCGAGAGATGGAGAGGGGGGCCCGAGAGATGGAGAGGGGGGGGGCCCGAGAGATGGACCCTTTGGTAGAGGTCATATGTAATCTGTGTTTGCGCCTGTTTTGAGGTTCTGGTAGCTTCCAGGTGTTACTCCTGAAAACCTCCCTGAAGGGCTCCTGTAGAACACATGGAGTAGGTCCATTATTTTAGTGTAGAGTTGGCCCAGAGGAGGAACGAAGACGGGATCAAGTTGAGGTGATTGTAGTAGGCTTACAGATGCTCCAGAACCTCCATAGTTCGGCACATCCTGAAATCCTGGTCCGATCTGCTCCGTCAGATGTACCCACATGATGAACCCCTGATGATTGATATGAGGATGGAGTGTCTTCAGGACCTGCACTCCAATATTCGCTTTTCCTGGCATTTTTTTCAAATTCCACTGCCTGTGAAGCAACTGCCTACATAGTATCCCCCCTAAACACCAACTTAACGCGTTTCATAACTGTAGACTTGCTCACAAGGTGAATCGCGTGGAGGGAATGTGATGTTTAGGTGGAGATGCTATGTATTAAATTGCTTCATTGATGGTGGAACAAAAAATGCCAAAAAAAGAACAAATTTTGGAATATGAATCTTGGCTTTTCATTTCCTTTAGCCCGTCTCATATCCGGAGACGGGCTATAGGAGCCGGCATTGTGACTGTCCGTGGATGGCAGGTGTGGGTCTGGAGCGGTGCTGGGGATTTGGATCCTACTAACAGGATGTGGGTAAGATGGGCCTTCTTTACCACCCTCTCTCTATCTGCAGACTGCCTGTTCCGGCTGTGCCCCATGAACAGATATTCGGCTCAGAAACAGTTCTGGAAAGCAGCAAAACCCGGAGCCAGTAACACGACTGACACCGTCCTCCTCAACAAACTACATGTAAGTCCTCGGACTGACCTACAACCACCCTCTGTGCAAGTGACCTCAGTGTAGTCATCCATCGTATTGTGTCTTGCAGCATGCAGCAGATTTAGAGAAAAAGCAAAACGAGACGGAGAACCGCAAGCTCTTGGGAACAGTCATCCAGTACGGGAATGTCATTCAGGTGCAGTATTCTCTCGGGGGTTGGGGGTGACTTTGTGGGTGTTCGGTCATGTTGGGGTTCATCAGTCCTGGCAGAGTCACAAAGATTGGTCACTGCCTTATACTGGAGGCATGTGCTGAAAGCTTGCCAGGGAAACCTTTACCCCTCCCCTCATAAACCACCACCACCACCTCCTCCACCCCCTCCACCACCACCTCCACCCCCTCCACCACCACCTCCACCACCACCTCCACCCCCTCCACCACCACCTCCACCACCACCACCTCCACCTCCACCACCACCACCCACTCCCCCTCCACCACCACCTCCACCACCACCACCCCACCCCACCACCACCACCACCACCACCCTTCATTCTTCTTGGCAACGCCTGTCTCGGACAAATGCTTGGAGCTGGAGATGGTCGCTGACTACCTGTGTAGCCATCGTCTTGCTAGCTGCATTGTCAGATGGGTTTTGGGGAAGGCGGGTGTCCAGTCTGGCCATGTAGCTTGACTTCCTTCACATGTAGGAAAATGAGACCAAGTACTGCATGTTCCTCGGGGGATAGAAAAATATACGCAGTTACTGCTGCAGGTCTGGCCACTCATCTTCCATGGCTCTTCCATGTGCTTCTCTGGCTCATACAGTACATGCCAACTATAGCTACCTATAAGGTCCTTGATGCACCTGCACAGGGCCACCATCAGGACAATGGGGATGGAGGGCAGCTTTTAGATTCAGGCAGTCCCAAAGATGGCTGATCGCAGTTCAAACAACCCCTCCCCCCACAGTGCAGCTGACTAACTGTAGTGCTGCTGAGGCCTGCAAAGAAAATATTGGGTATCTGTCTTCCAAATCTTTCTAAAAAGTGAGACATCAGGGGTCTGTTTAGACCAGAGCCCCCCCCCCCCCTCCCCAAAGTCCTGTTAAATTTTTTCAGGGTTTTTTTTGTTCCTTTTTGTTTTTCTTTAAGGGCTCATTTGCATAGGTACACCAGCTGTGAGAATGAGAGTTTTGTTCATGCAGCTGGAGCTGTGTTGGGGGCCAAAAACTGCACCCACCCATTCTGGGGAAGGAGTGGGGTGGCCAGGGCGGCCCTCTCAAGCTGTATTGGGCCCCATGACATTTGGAACTCTTAATTTTCCATTCCCCCCTGCTTGTAGGGTAAATGAGTGTGCTTCTTCCCTTTTAGGCGGGTGGATGGGAGACATGGGGTGGTCCTAGTTGGGCTTTTAGCATTGACTTCACCGGCGTGGCAATATTTAGTCATCCAATGAGTGAACAGTGGGTGGAGCAGTGGCACAGAATTTGCTGGGACTTCAGAGGTAAATCTTCATTTTCTGAAAATCATGGAAACACAAAAATGGTTCTTTTACATAATGTAAAGTATAATATATAAAGATACTACAGTAATATTTTAAAGCCTACACACGTGTATGTTTTGAATAGAAAGGGGCCCCCTGTCAGGTTTTATTGCTGTGTCCCCACTGGGGGAATTCCCATTCTGTTGGTCCTGGTGACCACTGGCAAAATGTGATGGTGATTCCAAACTTTTCAGCTGCCCCAGAGAAGCAGGTTCCATAGTTAGTCTGGCTGAAAGAAGACAAAAGTCCATCCAGTTCAACCATTAAAAAAAAAAAAGGTAAGGGAGAACCTTTCAATGGCGCCCATTCAATGGCCACTTCAGTGGATTGCCCCTCATTTTGAAGACTTTGTTCTTTTACAGAATACACTTTACCTTCTATTGTGGATCTGATGAAGGCTGAAAATCTGATAATTAGACCTGGAAGGCAGCTTTGGAATTCTTGCTTCCACAAGGAACGTTTTATTTTATTGAACGGTTTCTCTCTTCAGCTGCTACACTTGAAGAGTAACAAGTACCTCACGGTGAACAAGCGTCTCCCGGCTCTGCTGGAGAAGAACGCAATGCGGGTAACACTGGACGAGGCCGGCAATGAAGGCTCCTGGTTCTACATCCAACCATTTTACAAGCTGCGATCCATTGGCGACAGTGTGAGTGATTGGGGGGGGGGAGCATGTCAGACAATATGGGGAGGGGGTAGATAAAAGTCCCACATGGGCTTCTACCGTTATTGACTTTAACGGTGTATCTGAAGATTTCTGTAGTGATGGAATTATCATTTATTGCTTCATAGAATTCATCTGAAAAGATACAAATCCTAAATCGTGTTTTATATCTCGTACATATTAAATGGCTAAAAATGAGGACCCCCTTCTAATTTAGTTCAGGGGTCTCCAGTGAAGGGTTCTGGTAATCCTTCGTCATACAAAGACATTGGAGACAATTGCGCTCTTCCAGCCTTGTGGTAACAGTTTGAAGACCCTTTTCTGTCCCCCCGTGACTGTCCCCTGAGCCAGCTCCATAAAGACATGGATGACCAGTTTGGGGTGGAGGAACTCCAGTGTCCTGTACAGAGCCCTGACCTCAACCTACTGAATGCCTTTGGGATGGAATGCCAAAGGTGAGCAAGGTCTTCTCATCCAACATCTGTACCTGACCCCACAAATGGGCACAAATTCCCAAAGACACCCTCCAAAATCTTGTGGAAACTTCCCAGATGAGCAGAGTCTGCTATAGGTATAAAGTGGAGGATGTTATAGCTGCAAGGAGGGGGGGCACTCCTTAATAATGGCCATGGGGGTACTCCATAATAATGGTCATGGTTTTTGGAATGAGATGTCCAAGTCCACAAAGACCTGGTTTGGTGAAGACCCATTTCTGTTCCCCCATGACTGTCCACTGTGTATAGAGCCAGCTCTATAAAGACATGGATGACCAGTTTGTTGTGGAGGAACTCCAGCGTCCTGCACAGAGCCCCGACCTCGACCCTACTGAACACCTTTGGGATGAATTGGAATGTTGATGTTTTTTGGCGCACAACGTGAGGCCCCATGATTCAGGCTTCCAACATCAGTACCTGCCCTCACAAATGGGTGCAGATTCCCACAGACACCCTTCAAAATCTCAGAGAAAGTCTTCCAATAAGAGTGAAGGATGGTATAGCCATGAAAGGGGGGCAAGGCTACACAAATGGCCTTCTTGAAATGGATGTCCAAAAGGTTTTGAAGTGTGGCGGTCAGGAGTGCAAAATTCTTGACCATTTAGCGTAGTTTAGCCTTTGTTATCCCAGAGGAACATCTAAAATTTTGGCACAAGTCTGATCATTGGACATTGCGGGACAGGCAGGCTGAGCTCCCAGCACAGCCAGAAAACTGACCACGCTGGGATGGATGAGCTTCTATGCCTAGTGTGGTCAGTTTGAAATAGGAGAGTGGAGGGACTGGCAGGGTCACCAGGTATTTAACTCCTAGGAAGTAATACAAAGAGAACAGTTGACTTTTTAACACAAGTACATGGTACAGCAGGAGCAGATCAGGAGTATGAAACGTTGGGGGAACATTCTTTAAAGTCAGCTGCCAAGTTTATTGATGTCAGGCTGCTGGCTTGCAAAGTGGTGTTGGTCCCAGGACTATGCAGGCCCCAGATCAGATGTGAGGTCATTAGTCGCAGGTGGAGGAACCCTGTCTGAGAATGGCGGGTGTAGAGTATGGTTGTGCAGAAGCTGCAGAGTTGGTTCCCCTCTTCTTTTTTTTTTTTTTTTTTTTTTTTCCCCCTCAAGTTCTAAATTTAGCGGGTTGTGAAGGAAATTC
>NW_028320262.1:0-39375 GCF_062004578.1 Staurois parvus
GGGGGAGTGTCCGGACTGGAAGGGGGGGGGGGAAGTGTCCGGACTAGAAGGGGGGGGGGGGGGGGGGAAGTGTCCGGACTGGAAGTGGTTAAATGGCAATATGTGTAATACTTTATCATGACCACATGCTGGACATTGTAGGTTTACATTATAAATGTCCTGTCAGCAGGTGGTTTATTGCAAAGTCATTTCCATCTTGTAATGTAGTGATCCAATTGGCTCTATAGCTGCCTGATCACTTTTACAGTAAAATAAATACAGTAAAAAAAACTTTAAAGCGATAGTAAAGGCATTGATTTAAAACAAAAATGTTGGTCCACCTTAACCCCTTCCAGTCCGGACACTTCCCCCCCCCCCCCTTCCAGTCTGGACACCTTCCCCCCCCCCCCTTCCGGTCTGGACACCTTCCCCCCCCTCCTTCCGGTCTGGACACCTTCCCCCCCCTCCTTCCGGTCTGGACACCTTCCCCCCCCCCTTCCGGTCTGGACACCTTCCCCCCCCCCCTTCCGGTCTGGACACCTTCCCCCCCCTTCCGGTCTGGACACCTTCCCCCCCCCTTCCGGTCTGGACACCTTCCCCCCCCTTCCGGTCTGGGACACCTTCCCCCCCCCCTTCCGGTCTGACACCTTCCCCCCCCTTCCGGTCTGGACACCTTCCCCCCCCCCTTCCGGTCTGGACACCTTCCCCCCCCCCTTCCGGTCTGGACACCTTCCCCCCCCCTTCTGGCTGGACACCTTCCCCCCCCTTCTGGTCTGGACACCTCCCCCCCCCCCCTTCCGGTCTGGACACCTCCCCCCCCCCCTTCCGGTCTGGACACCTCCCCCCCCCCCCTTCCGGTCTGGACACCTCCCCCCCCCCCCCTTCCGGTCTGGACACCTCCCCCCCCCCCCCCTTCCGGTCTGGACACCTTTCCCCCCCCCCTTCCGGTCCGGACACCTTTCCCCCCCCCCTTCCGGTCCGGACACCTTTCCCCCCCCCCCTTCCGGTCCGGACACCTTTCCCCCCCCCCCTTCCGGTCCGGACACCTTTTCCCCCCCCCCCTTCCGGTCCGGACACCTTTCCCCCCCCCCCTTCCGGTCCGGACACCTTCCCCCCCCCCCCCCCATTTCCGGTCCGGACACCTTTCCCCCCCCCCCTTCCGGTCCGGACACCTTCCCCCCCCCCCCCCATTTCCGGTCCGGACACCTTTCCCCCCCCCTTTCCGGTCCGGACACTTTCCCCTCCTTCCAGTCCAGGCCAATTTTCAGCTTTCAGCGCTATCACACTTTGAATGACAGTTGCGCGGTCATGCAACACTGTACCCATATGAATTTTTTTAGCATTTTTTTGAGGACATAAAAACTTTATTTTGGTGGTATTTATTCACCGCTGGGATTTTTATTTTTTTTTGCTATATAAATGAAAAAGTTCAAAAAGTTTTGAAAAAGTTTTTTTCCTTATAAAATTTTGCCAATAATAATCTTCATAAATCTTGGACACACTTTATTAGTAAAAAAAAAATAACCCAAATTCGTTAATAACCAAAAATTTATAAATTTTCAAAAAATTTTTTTTTACATATTTTATTTTTTATATTATTTGGTTTTTTTTTTTACATGCGGTCACCCTACCATAGTGACACTGTACTGGCTTGTGGGGGGTGATGAAGATTATTATTATTATTATTTTTTTTTTTACACTGATTGCTTTTACACCCATAAAGGCTGTAAGCAATCATTTCTCCTTCTCTCTGGCTGCATTCCTGCAGCCACTGTGAAATACTGTGAGAGCTGTGATTGGTCACAGATTGTCACATGGTACAAGGCAGTTGTGAATAGCCCTGTACCATGTGATCTCTGTGATCATTCACAGGTTTCACAAGTAGTAAGCAATGATGTCGGGAAGAGACATCTTGCTTACTACTGTTCATGTGATCAATGATTGGCCAATCAGTGATCATATGATCGGGACCTCGCACAGAGGTCCCGTACAGCGATCGGTGTTCGGAGGACACAGTGGCACCGGATCGCGGTGCTGCGTGCTCCCAGGAGGCGGCACAGGCAGGGAAGCGGGGAAGACGTTATTGGATTTTTTTTTTTTTTGATGAACAGCTATGCAAATATCGTGGCATAAAAAAGAAAATTTGTAACAGTTGCCAAATGTTTGTGGATTCTACGTAATTTTTTTAGCAAAAAAAAAAAAAAAAATGCTGATTTTTTTTTTTTTTTTTTTTTTGTGAGAATGCCAAAATTTCCCTGGATGGTAATTGGTTAGGTAACAGAAAAGTTATTGTCAAATAAACAGGTCCTTAGAAGAAATGTAAAAACTGCTCTATTCCATATTTAGGGGGGTGCTTTCATAAAATGTTTGGGGATTCTATGTCTTTTTTTTTTTTTTTTTTTTTCTTTTTTAAGAAAAAGCTGATTTGTTTTTTTTTTTTATTTTTTTTTTTAACCTTTTTATGTGAGAATGTGAAAATGTCCATGGATGGTAAATAGTTAGGTAACAGAATAGTTATTGGCAAATAAATATGAAATGTAAAAACTGCTCTAGTCTATGGGGGAGGGGGGGTGTATGGGGAGGGAGGGGAGTGTACTGGGAGGGAGGTGGGGTGTATGGGGAGGGAGGGGGGAGGGGGGTGTACGGGGAGGGAGGGTGTACGGGGAAGTGGGGGGTGTACGGGGAGGGGGGGTGTACGGGAGAGAGGGGGGTGTACTGAGAGGGGGGGTGGTTAAAGGAACATTTATAATTGCTGATTTTAATTTTTTTTTTTACATTTAAAAAGGGCACGGTAACATTTTTGCCTATTTTAGCGCGAAGTCTAACCGTCGCCGTGTTACAGCTAATGGCGAGCAAATCGACTCACAAATTAGGCGGATTCTTTGCATCTCGTAAATATTCTCTCTATGCAGATTTGTCCGTTCTGCGACGTGTTTACATCTCATGAATGAAGATGCCAAATATAAATATATAGGACATTAGAGAATGTTTTGAGCTAAATTGGAAAATATATATTCTGTCTCCGCCAATTCATAAACATTTCCTCGCAAAAAAACAGAAACATTACAAATACTATATCCGCTCTCCCGGACCCCGCATTCACTATATCCGCTCTCCCCGACCCCGCATTTCACTATATCCGCTCTCCCCGGACCCCGCATTCACTATATCCGCTCTCCCCGGACCCCGCATTCACTATATCCGCTCTCCCCCGGACCCCGCATTCACTATATCCGCTCTCCCCGGACCCCGCATTCACTATATCCTCTCTCCCGGACCCCGCATTCACTATATCCGCTCTCCCCGGACCCCGCATTCACTATATCCGCTCTCCCCGGACCCCGCATTCACTATATCCGCTCTCCCCGGACCCCGCATTCACTATATCCGCTCTCCCCGGACCCCGCATTCACTATATCCGCTCTCCCCGGACCCCGCATTCACTATATCCGCTCTCCCCGGACCCCGCATTCACTATATCCGCTCTCCCCGGACCCCGCATTCACTATATCCGCTCTCCCCGGACCCCGCATTCACTATATCTGCTCTCCCCCGGACCCCGCATTCACTATATCCGCTCTCCCCGGACCCCGCATTCACTATATCCGCTCTCCCCGGACCCCGCATTCACTATATCAGCTCTCCCCGGACCCCGCATTCACTATATCCCCCCCCCCCCGGACCCCGCATTCACTATATCCCCCCCCCCCCCCGGACCCCGCATTCACTTTTTCCCTCCCCCCCCCCCGGACCCCGCATTCACTATATCTGCTCTCCCCGGACCCCGCATTCCCTATATCCGCTCATTGGACGTGATTTGGAGAGGCATTCATGTCTGTAATAAAAGGCCTCGCAGCTGACAATGCATACTGTATCAGAGCAACAGAACTGCCTGCAGAGCTCAGAGACAGGATTATTGTAAGACACGGATCTCGGGGAAGGCTACAAAAAATATTCTGCTGCACTGAAGACAGTTTTGGCAATTGCATGGGTGAGGGGGTGTGGGGGGAGTGTGGGGGTGGGGGGGGGAGTGAGGGGGTGGGGTGGGGGGGAATAGACCACGGAGAAATGTGTGTATTGCAGAGATGTACGAAATATTCTTTTTCTCCCAGAGATTCTGTCTTTTGATCCGGCTATCTCTAGTGACTGAGGTATCTGTTGAGGAATCAGGACTAAGCCTGTGTGTTCACGTTTGCAGGAAGCTGCGGGATGATCGAAGGGTACAATCCGGTTGTGCAGTCCCTGCTGGGGACTCTGTTCACATGGGGGCTGACGGCGGCTGGGTCGGCTTTGGTGTTTGTCTTCTCCACGGGCCAGGTGAGTGAAGCGCTTGTTGTTCGGACACTGACCTGGGGGGAGGAGCCCCCTCTGGGCAATGGCCGGGGTCTTTGCCCATCCTCCGGTGTGTAGGCGCAGTCCCGGTCCTCTGAACCCAATGATATGTGGATGGCACAGACTGGTGATAGGACTTGGGTTGCCGAGCCCAAATATATTGTTTTGTTGGCTGCCCCCCCCCCCCCCCCAAAAAAAAAAAATTGCACACTAATCTGCATGCTTGTCCTCTAAGCATAAATTCCCCCTCCTAGTAGAAATCCGCCTCCCTACTTATTTCCCCCCCCCCCCAGCATAAATCTGTGCCCCCCACCATCTCCCCAGCTGAAATCCTCTCTCTCTCCTCATATGCACCAGCACAAATCCCCCCCCCCCGTAAACAATTCCCCCTCCTTGCATAAATCCCACCTCTTCCCAGGAAAAATCCACCTGCCTACTGAAATCCCCCCCCCCCCCCCAGCATAAATCTTTGCCCCCCGCCATCTCCCCAGCTGAAATCCTCTCTCTCTCCTCATATGCCCCAGCACAAATCCCCCGCCTCCAAAAAAAAAAATTCCCCCTCCTTGCATAAATCCCACCACTTCCCAGTAGAAAGAGGGGGAGAAGGGAGGGTGAGAGAGGGGGGAGGGGGAGAGAGAGAGGGGGCTATATGCAGACATAGTCACTTTGTCCTAAATTATACTTTAGCTGCAATCGGCTTAATAGTTGGGCTCGGTCCCTTCCTGACCTCCTGACCGAAGGTCACCGAACTCTTTGTGCAATAATAACAAATTTAGGAACTTCAAATCAAACTATTGACCTAAAAACTGATTTATTTGTCTACCAAATCATTTTTTTTTTTTTTTCAAGGACACATTTTTTCACAGAGGTCTAACAAACGCCCGCTTCCTCTCAAAAATACAAATTCAAACCCACAGATCACAAAAAAACATAAATTAAATTCTACAGTGAACATCGGAGCATCCGAGTGAACATGCGCTATTAGCAACATAAAGTCTCTAAACCGTGATATCTTCTACTCGAATATCTCCCGAAGCAATCGTCTTCATCTATTCCTCCACCATGGATCACCAGATCTGCCCTCACCTGGAATATTTGACTTCACGTTAAGTTCGGTAAAAAAAAAAAGCATGCGCGCCTTACATTGGACATGAACCGGCTGATAAACCCCAGGATAAACTCTTCCTCCAGAGATGAACTCTTCCTTGATCTCTCCTCCTCCTTGAGTCTTGCCAATTTTGACGGCCTCCTGACTCTTCTTTAAGACAGCTTTTAACATCTTTCCTTAGGCCTGTGGAGTGAGATGGAGAAGGTGTGAGGTCACAGGGGGGAGCTGTAGGTGGTGGTGGAGTAGATGGTGGTGGTGGTGGAGTAGATGGTGGTGGTGGTGGAGTAGATGGTGGTGGTGGTGGAGTAGATGATGGTGGTGGTGGTGGAGTAGATGGTGGTGGTGGTGGATTAGGTGATGGTGGTGGTGGTAGAGTAGGTGGTGGTGGTGGTGGAGTAGATGGTGGTGGTGGAGTAGATGATGGTGGTGGAGTAGATGATGGTGGTGGAGTAGGTGGTGGTGGTGGAGTAGATGATGGAGTAGGTGGTGGTGGAGTAGGTGGTGGTGGAGTGGATGATGGTGCTGGTGGAGTAGGTGGTGGTGGAGTAGATGATGGTGTTGGATGATGGTGGTGGTGGAGTAGATGATGGTGGAGTAGATGATGGTGGTGGAGTAGATGGAGCTGAGCTCAGACACATCCTCCTCTCCCCGGTCTCACTCTCCTCTCCCTGTCCCATACAGGGCTCTGCACTCTCCTCTACAACTTCCAACATCTCCGCAATCCTCCCGAACGTCTCCCTCCAATCGATGCCAGGTGCTCCGATCACCGCTCCACCCGACTCTTCTTTAAAACAGCTTTTAACATCTTTCCTTAGACCTGTGGAGTGAGATGTAGAAGGTGTGAGGTCACAGGGGGGAGCTGTAGGTGATGGTGGAGTAGATGATGGTGGTGGTGGAGTAGATGGAGGTGAGCCTGGACACGTCCTCCTCTCCCCGGTCTCTCTCTCCTCTCCCTGTCCCGTACAGGGTTCTGCACTTTCCGCTACAACTTCCAACTTCTCTGCAAACCTCCTGAACTTCCCCCTCCAATCGATCAACGCTCCTCCGTCATCGCTCACCCGCACACACAGCCCCAGCCAGTCTCTCTCTCTCCCTCCCAATAGAGAGACCTGCTGGGGCTGTGTGTGAGGGTGAGCGATGGTGGAGGAGCGGTGATCGGAGCACCTGGCATCGATTGGAGGGAGCCGTTCGGGAGGTTTGCAGAGATGTTCGAAGATGTAACGGAGCTTGCAGAGCCCTGTACGGGACAGGGAGAGGAGAGAGAGACCGGGGAGAGGAGGACGTGTCCGGGCTCAGCTCCATCTACTCCACCACCACCATCATCTACTCCACCATCGCCTACAGCTCCCCCCCCCCCGTGACCTCACACCTTCTCCATCTCACTCCACAGGTCTAAGGAAAGATGTTAAAAGCTGTTTTAAAGAAGAGTTGGGAGGAGTGGTGATCGGAGCACCTGACATCGATTGGAGGGAGAAGTTCTGGAGGTTTGCGGAGATGTTGGAAGTTGTAGCGTAGAGTGTAGAGCCCTGTACGGGACAGGGAGAGGAGAGTGAGACCATGGAGAGGAGGACATGTCCGGGCTCAGCTCCATCTACTCCACCACCACCATCATCTACTCCACCACCACCACCATCTACTCCACCACCACCATCATCTACTCCACCACCACCTACTCCACCACCATCGTCTACTCCACCACCACCACCATCATCTACTCCATCACCATCTACTCTATCACCACCACCATCTACTCCACCACCACCACCACCACCATCTACTCCACCACCACCACCATCATCTACTCCACCACCATCATCTACTCCACCATCACCTACAGCTCCCCTCTGTGACCTCACACCTTCTCCATCTCACTCCACAAGCCTAAGGAAAGATGTTAAAAGCTGTTTTTAAGAAGAGTCAGGAGGGCGTCAAAATCAGCAAGAATCAAGGAGGAGGAGAGATCAAGGAAGTGTTCATCTCTGGAGGAAGAGTTTATCCTGGGTTTACCAGCCGGTTCATGTCCAATGTAAGGGACGCATGCATTTTTTGAACGAACTTAACGTGAGGTCAAACATTCCAGGTGAGGGCAGATCTGGTGATCCATGGTGGAGGAATAGATGAAGACGATTGCTTTGGGAGATAATCGAGTAGAAGATATCACAGTTTAGAGACTTTATGTTGCTAATAACGCACGTGCACTCGGATGCTCCGATGTTCACTGTAGAATTTAATTTGTTTTTTTGTGATATATGGGTTTGAATTTGTATTTTTGAGAGGAAGCGCTGCGCTGTATTTTGATGTTTTATATTTATGCACGTTATGTAACTAGTGTGAGCCACTTTTGTTAGTTTATTTGGTAATTTGTGAAATTTTTCTCGTGAGGTTTTCTGATTACACGCGTATCTAACAAATACCCGGCTTGTGAAGACGAAAGAGTAGTCCGATCCAGGCAGGGGTTGAGGCAGGTGGCAAGCAAGAGAATAATGGGGTCAAGGCAGGGGTCAAGGCAGGCGCCAGGCAAGAGAGTAGTCAGGTCCAGGCAGGGGACAAGCAAGAGAGTAGTTATGTCCAGGCAGGAGTCCAGGCAGGCAGCAAGATTGAGATAAGTCAGGTCAAGGCAAGCGTCAAGAAAAAGGGTAGTGAGGTCCAGGCAGCGGTTGAGGCAGGTGGCAAGAAAGAGAATAATGGGGTCAAAACAGGCAAGAGAGTAGTCAGGTCCAGGCAGGGGGCAACCCAGATTGTAGTGAGCTCCAGGCAAGGGTGAAAGCAGGCAGCAAAAATGAAATAAGTCTGGTCAAGGCAAGCTTCAAGAAAAAGAGTAGCGAGATCCAGGCAGGGGTTAAGGTAGACGGCAAGCAAGAGAAACGTGGGGTCCAGACAGGGGTCAAGACAGGCGAGAGAGTAGTCAGGTCTAAGCAGGGGGCATGCAAGAGAGTAGTTAGGTCTAGGCAGGGGTCAAGACAGGCAGCAAAGCAAGAGATTAGTCAGGTTAGGGCAAGTGTCAAGAAAGAGAGTAGTGAGGGTCAGACGGGTTGAGGCAGGCCGCAAGCAGGAGATTAGTCAGGTCAAGGCAAGCGTCAGGCAAAATATTTGTCATCACTGCTGAAGACTACAAATTCCAGATTTCCGAGCAGCGGATGCGCGCGTGCGTGGTGACGTCACGACCTCCGGCAGTGGGAGGAATAGTTTCGGTCACTGGTGTCAGTGGGAGAAATAGTGCCCCGTCATTGGTGTCAGTGGGAGGAATAGTGCCCCATCATTGGTGTCGGTGGGAGGAATAGTGCCCCGTCATTGGTGTCGGTGGGAGGAATAGTGCCCCGTCATTGGTGTCGGTGGGAGGAATAGTGCCCCATCATTGGTGTCAGTGGGAGGAATAGTGCCCCGTCATTGGTGTCGGTGGGAGGAATAGTGCCCCGTCATTGGTGTCGGTGGGAGGAATAGTGCCCCGTCATTGGTGTCGGTGGGAGGAATAGTGCCCCGTCATGGGTGTCGGTGGGAGGAATAGTGCCCCGTCACTGGTGTCGGTGGGAGGAATAGCGCCCCGTCCTTGGTGTCTGTGGGAGGAATAGTGACGTGGTGACGTCACGACCTCCGACACACACAGAAGAGGAGGGGCGGAGCGTGTCGGCGGATGACCCCAAAAGAATAGATTGGAGGACGCTCTGTGCCAAACCATTACACAGAGCAGGTAAGTATAACATTATTATTGAACGCTCGTCTCGCCGTTGTGGGGGCGTGGCCCCGCAATGAAAACTTTCCTTTTTTTGCAATTTCAAAAATAAAAATAAACAAACCATGCAGAAATTATGTCAAATTTTAGGGAAAGGCTCAGTGTAGATCTAAAGGGCCGAACCATCGAATCCCGTAAGTTTTGTGAAATACGTATTTTCACTCTTTTTTATTTTTGTTTTTTTATTTGTTTTTTTTAGTAGAATAGCGGATTTCAGTGCACCGGTCCTTGAAGAGGAAATCATTCACTCGCATATCGTTGAACCATTCTACCTAATGACATGAAACGATGCGCCGCGCTGGGCGCGCTCCAGCCTTCAGTTTATTTTTATTTCTCGTCGGCGGTCGGGAGTCGCTGCACAAATACTTCAATAACCAGATTAACCGCACTGCATTCACACGTAAATCACCTAGACCGGCGCTTTCTTTTTTTTTTTTCTCCCTCGATTGGCAGGTTTCATTTCCGAAGACGTAATCCCGCTGATTGGCTACCTGCGGGCTCCGGAATTAAATTAGTATTATTATCTTCTATTTATAAAGCGACAGATGATGCTTCCTGCGTGGCTGAGATGGGAGCGCGCGATGGCCTGGGATTCGCTACATCTCTGTGCGCCTATAAATATTGCGGGGGTGAGGGCGCGCTAAACTCCTGGACCGTAACTCGGAGGATTGTAGATTTTTCCATCTCTTAATTGCTCACATATATATCTGACACCAGGATTGTGTGGATAGGCACCAACATCGCTGGATACAAACACAGTTTGGGGCTCAGTAGGAGGAATGGTGCCCCATCACTGGTATCAGTGGGAGGAATAGTGCCCCATCATTGGTGTCAGTGGAAGGAATAGTGCCCCATCACTGGTGTCAGTGGGAGGAATAGTGCCCCATCACTGGTGTCAGTGGGAGGAATAGTGCCCCATCATTGGTGTCAGTGGGAGGAATAGTGCCCCATCATTGGTGTCAGTGGGAGGAATAGTGCCCCATCATTGGTATCAGTGGGAGGAATAGTGCCCCATCACTGGTATCAGTGGGAGGAATAGTGGCCTATCATTGGTGTCAGTGGGAGGAATAGTGTCCCATCATTGGTGTCAGTGGGAGGAATAGTGCCCTATCACTGGTATCAGTGGGAGGAATAGTGCCCCATCACTGCTGTCAGTAGGAGGAATAGTGCCCCATCATTGGTGTCAGTGGAAGGAATAGCGTCCCATCACTGCTGTCAGTGGGAGGAATAGCGCTCCATCATTGGTGTCAGTGGGAGGAATAGTGCCCCATCATTGGTGTCAGTGGGAGGAATAGTGCCCCATCATTGGTGTCAGTGGGAGGAATAGTGGCCCATCATTGGTGTCAGTGGGAGGAATAGTGCCCCATCATTGATATCAGTGGGAGGAATAGTGCCCCATCACTGGTATCAGTGGGAGGAATAGTGCCCCATCACTGCTGTCAGTGGGAGGAATAGTGCCCCATCATTGGTGTCAGTGGGAGGAATAGCGTCCCATCACTGCTGTCAGTGGGAGGAATAGTGCCCCATCACTGGTGTCAGTGCGAGGAATAGTGCCCCATCATTGGTATCAGTGGGAGGAATAGTGCTCCATCATTGGTGTCAGTGGGAGGAATAGTGCCCCATCATTGGTATCAGTGGGAGGAATAGTGCCCCATCATTGGTATCAGTGGGAGGAATAGTGCCCCATCATTGGTATCAGTGGGAGGAATAGTGCCCCATCACTGCTGTCAGTGGGAGGAATAGTGCCCCATCATTGGTGTCAGTGGGAGGAATAGCGTCCCATCACTGGTGTCAGTGGGAGGAATAGTGCCCCATCACTGGTGTCAGTGGGAGGAATAGTGCCCCATCACTGGTGTCGGTGGGAGGAATAGTGCCCCATCATTGGTGTCGGTGGGAGGAATAATGCCCCATCATTGGTGTCGGTGGGAGGAATAGTGCCCCATCATTGGTGTTGGTGGGAGGAATAATGCTCCATCTCTGCTGTCAATGGGAGGATTGCCCATGTAAATCTCATAGTCCATAGTTTTGAGACCCCTGCTTTAACCCAATGTCAGTGGCTTAATATTTATGACAACTCTATTATCGAAGGGAATTGCTGGGGGGTACTTGATGTACTGAGGTTGGGAACCCCTGGTCTACAGGACTGGAAACAAAGCGAAATCTTCCCAATGGGACAGAGATGGCCAAAAAACAAAAGTGGCCGAGGTTTTAACCAATCCCTACGCAATCCAAAACAAAAGAAATATTGGCGTACTGTAATCGGTGAGCTGTCCTTTCATCATGGACACTCTGTACGTTGTGGTCTCCTGAGGTTCCTGAGGCCCTCATACTTGATGAACTCTACATTTATGAAGCCGTCATCCTTGCATCTGGAAATCTGAGGCGGTCCCGTCTGTCCCATCACTTCATCTTCCAAGCCCTTGTAACGTAGCATGTCACTGTCACAGGCGTTCCTTTTTCGGGAGGCTTTTATTCGAGCCGCTTGCTCATTTCTTTTTTTTTTTTCGTCGTTATATAACCGTTAAGACTCAGGCGATCCATTTTTCGTGCACTAATCTTTGCTTTGTCCTTTTTTCTGTAGAGGATTTAGAAAGGCGCACTTTGATCCCGTCTGAGATGCCTAATAAAGTTTTTTGCACCAAATGGTGTATTCTTTTTTTTTTTTTATTTGAAGGTTCTCCATGTTGGGTGCGTTGACACCCTTGGCTACATGCTAGCATGGTGAACGTTACCGTCAGCAAAGGGGCCATCTGAGGTGCTTCTCAGTGGGCTTTGTATTATCCTTGAGCTTTGCAGAGAAGATGCCGTTTGTCTCCGAGAATCTCCAATCTCCGTTGTCGTGATGGAAAGTGACAAGGCTGAATGGGGACTCAATGGCAGGACAATAATTCAGTTGACGTTGGAGACTAATTCTCTTTGTGATACCGGGGTGTAGAAGAGGGTAGGATTGGCGGGAGTGATCTGCTAACTCTATTACTGATACTGGATGAGACAGTGGCCTAAATGAGGCCTTAACCACCTTCCCTCCAGAGGATTTACCGCCCTCCCTTCCTGAGCAGGACATTTTTTGTGATACGGCGCTGTGTTACTTTAACCCCTTCCAGTCCGGACACTTACACCCCCTTCCAGTCCAGACACTTTCATCCCCTTCCAGTCCGGACACTTTCATCCCCTTCCAGTCCGGACACTTTCCCCCCCTTCCAGTCCAGACACTTTCCCCCCCCTTCCAGTCCGGACCCTTTCATCCCCTTCCAGTCCGGACCCTTTCATCCCCTTCCAGTCCGGACCCTTTTATCCCCTTCCAGTCCGGACCCTTTCATCCCCTTCCAGTCCAGACCCTTTCATCCCCTTCCAGTCCGGACCCTTTCATCCCCTTCCAGTCCGGACCCTTTCATCCCCTTCCAGTCCGGACCCTTTCATCCCCTTCCAGTCCGGACCCTTTCATCCCCTTCCAGTCCGGACCCTTTCATCCCCTTCCAGTCCGGACACTTTCACCCCCCCTTCCAGTCCGGACACTTTCACCCCCCCCTTCCAGTCCGGACCCTTTTACCCCCTTCCAGACCGGACCCTTTTACCCCCTTCCAGACCGGACCCTTTTACCCCCTTCCAGACCGGACCCTTTCACCCCCTTCCAGTCCGGACCCTTTCACCCCCTTCCATTCTGGACCCTTTCACCCCCTTCCATTCTGGACCCTTTCCCCCCCTTCCAGTCTGGACCCTTTCCCCCCCTTCCAGTCTGGACCCTTTCCCCCCCTTCCAGTCTGGACCCTTTCCCCCCCTTCCAGTCCGGACCCTTTCCCCCCCTTCCAGTCCGGACCCTTTCCCCCCCTTCCAGTCCGGACCCTTTCCCCCCCTTCCAGTCCGGACCCTTTCCCCCCCTTCCAGTCCGGACCCTTTCCCCCCCTTCCAGTCCGGACACTTTCCCCCCCTTCCAGTCCGGACACTTTCCGGGCAGAGTCCTGATCATCAGTCAGATCCCATATATAAAGGAAAGACCGAGTCCTGATCATCAGTCAGATCTCATACATAAAGGAGAGAGTCTTGATCATCAGACTGATGATCAGGACTCTGTCTCTCCTTTTATATATGTGATCTTACTGATGATCAGGACTCTGTCTCTCTCGCATATGTGGTCTGATCGATGATCAGGGCTCTTTCTCCCCTGCTGCTGGATGAAAAGGCTGAGTATTTACGGAACACTAAAGAGATACCAGAGCTGCCTGTTTGATTTGTGGAACTCATTAGCGGGCGCCCTGTTAGCCAGGAAATGACATCAATGTAGGTATTGGCTCGGCAGGGCAGGCGTTGTTTGGTTCATGCTGTGGACTTGCTGTACAAAGCTCTCCTGCACTGAGATGTTTGTTTTGCCTCCTTGCTGAACAAAGGTGCAGGACAGAGCTGCTTGGACTGTTCCTGGGTGACCCCATCTCACGCATCACTTACCGCTGCCAATACCAGCCCAGCCTGCCCTCCCTGAATATATATGTAGGACATTCTGAAGGACTGGCATTCAGCCTGCCGGGGTGCAAATGTGTTCCCAGATCTGAGGCTCCTGGAGGGGTGACATTCTGGAAGAGGTTGCTGCAAGTCAGAGAAGGAAGAGGGGATTAGCAATGACACGAATCCCGGAGAGCCGCCATTTCTAGCAATATTCACATTCAGCCCAATCCTTCCCCCAGAGCGCAGCGAATCCTAATTGTGACTTTGCAGCTTAGCGAGTCCACATTATCGCACGCGGCTTATTCAGAGGCACGCTAATCTCCGCCATCTCATTGGATGTTCAATCTTCAATTCCAGGATTCGCACCATATGTCCATAGACAAGAAGACGCCGGGCTGCGATAAGGCGGAGGTCATTGCTTTTCCTCTGACCAATACATCTTGTGTTTCGTGGCGTTCCACTCACCCTGTCAAAAAATAAACGTCACAAAAACTGTACAAAAACTGTAGCTGCTGACTTTTAAAAAACAGCCACTTACCTGTCCCTTGGTCCCGAGGTGTCCCCCGCAGCCCCTTTCACCGGCTGTGCTGTGTTCCCCGCAGCCTGTTTCACCAGCCCTCCTTTGCCCTCCGCAGCCCATTTCACTAACCGTCCTGTGCCCCCTGCAGCCCCTTTCACCGGCCGTCCTCTGCCCCCCACAGCCTGTTTCACCAGCCATCCTCTGCCCCCCACAGCCTGTTTCACCGGCTGTCCTGTGTCCCCCACAGCAGCCTGTTTCACCTGCTGTCCTGTGTCCCCCGCAGCCCGTTTCACCTGCTGTCCTGTGTCCCCCGCAGCCCGTTTCACCTGCCGTCCTGTGTCCCCCGCAGCCCGTTTCACCTGCCGTCCTGTGTCCCCCGCAGCCCGTTTCACCTGCCGTCCTGTGTCCCCCGCAGCCCGTTTCACCGGCTGTCCTGTGTCCCCCACAGCTTGTTTCACCATCCGCCCTGTGCCCCCCACAGCTTGTTTCACCATCCGCCCTGTGTCCTCCGCAGCACATTTCACCGGCCGTCCTGTGTCCCCCGCAGCAGCCTGTTTCACTGGCCATTCTGGGCCCCCCGTAGTCAGTTTCACTGGCCGTCCTGTGTTCCAGAAGGCCGGCATCTTCAGTGTGGGCACCCGGCTGTGACACAGCCAGGTACCCACTGCGCATGCGCAAGTAGCGCTGCGCTTCATAAATGGTCCTGTAGTCTTCTGGGACCTGTCACGTGTCCTAAAAGACTACAGAGGACAACTTCCTCCTAGGCGATCGGACCGGAAGTGGGAGCGGGTACCTGTCAGAGTCAAAGTCATGCAGGAACCTTTTCTGTCACCAGAGTCACATGTTGGGGTTGAAACCCGAACTCTGACCCTAACATGCGACTTTGGTCACATAAAGGTCCCTTCACTACTTTGATGCGACTTGAGTGCCGCAGAGTGTGAAGTCGCATTAAAGTCCCATCAGAATCGCAAATTGCACTACATGACCTGAACTGTCGTACTTTTCTGTTGGCAAAAAAAAATAAAAACGCGTGTTCAAAAATGCAAAAAAACCGCCACAAAACACGCTGGAAGAAAATGTATCCGATGCAACCTGCGTAGTTGTGAACCGATATCCTTCTACTCCTACCGAAAGCCCAACGCAGGCCATAGACGGTTCGTTTATCGGCCGATTTTTCATCCGAAAAATGAAACCTCGTTTTAGTGGATGGTGCCACCAATGATTTTAAAAATCGGTCATTTTTTACAAATTTTCCAGCACGACAGATAAACGAAACGCGAAAATCGCCCGATGCCATTGCCCCATTAACAGTGCGAAAATCGGCCGATTATTCTTTCAGACGAAAAATCATCTGATTTTCAAACCGTCTATGGCCTGCATTAGTCTAGGCTCACACCTATGCAGGTTGCATTTTGAGGTGTTTCTGCATTGTGTTTGGCGTGTTTGATGCGTTTTGCGTGATTTTTTTCATTTTTAAAAATGTTATTGTTGCTAGGCAGATTTTAAACACAAAAACACAGCATAAATGCAATGAATGCTTTTCTGCAGCATTCCCATTGAAGTCTATAAAACCAAAAACGGGTTAAAAAAAGTCCCTGACTCTTTCCAAAAACGCGCGTCGGGTGAAAACTCGGAGACATGAACCTGTCGCATAGGAAATCATGTTAAATGGACTGTAGTGCATTTCTGCAAAACGCGGCAGAAAATGCTTAGGTGTGAACCTAGGGTTATACTTTCCTGAACCCAATCCTGACCCAGTGATGTGCACAAGAACACATACTCTCTCCCTCCTCATTGGCACAGGGACAGCAGTGGTGTCAATCACAGCCAGTTGGTGGGGGGGGGGGGAGCCGTGCTTTGTGTGTCAATGGAGACAAAGTGCTGGCTCGGCAATGAATGTGGCTTACTATGAGGGCACTCGGGTAAGGGGAGGAGCCATGACTGCCAGCGGGGGACCGCGGAGGAGGAGAATTGGGGCTGCTCTATACAAAACTGAGCAGGTATGTATCACGTTTTGTTAAAAAAAAAAAAATTATCCTTTATAAATAGCTGCGCGAATATCTTGTGACATTAGAAATTGCAACTAATTCCATTTTATTCTCCAGGGTCTCTGGTTACAGAAAATATATTTAACGTGTGTAAAAAAAAAAAAAAATGCAGATAGACTTTTGAGGATTTGGGGGCCATAAAGTTAAAAAAAAAAAATAAATGCAGACTTTGAGGTGTGTAAAAAAAAAAAAATGCAGATTTTAACGTGTGTAAAAAAAAAAATGCAGATTTTAATGTGTGTAAAAAAAAAAAATTCCATTTTATTCTCCAGGGTCTCCTGGTTTCAGAAAATATAGACTTTTGAGAATTTGGGGGCCATAAAATTTAAAAAAAAAACAAAAAAAAACAGATTTTAACGTGTGTAAAAACAAAAATGTAGATTTTAACGTGTGTAAAAAAAAAAAAAAAAATGCAGATTTTAACGTGTGTAAAAAAAAAATGCAGATTTTAACGTATGTAAAAAAAAAAATGCAGATTTTAACGTATGTAAAAAAAAAAATGCAGATTTTAACGGGTGTTAAAAAAAATGCAGATTTTAACGTGTTAAAAAAAAATGCAGATTTTGATGTGTGTAAAAAAAAAAATGCAGATTTTAACGTGTGTTAAAAAAAAAAACAAAAAAAAAAACAGATTTTAACGTGTGTAAAAAAAAAAAATTCCATTTTATTCTCCAGGGTCTCCTGGTTTCAGAAAATATAGACTTTTGAGAATTTGGGGGCCATAAAATTAAAAAAAAAAAAAAAACAGATTTTAATGCGTGTTAGAGAAAAAAATGCAGATTTTAACGTGTAAAAAAAAAAAAAAAGAACAAGTGTTTAATTGCACATACAGAATCCACCAAGCGCCTCCCAGAATGTGTGCTCATTAACAATACATGACAGTTTCCTGTTTGACTTGTGATTTGGTCCTCTGTGTGACCGATTCCCTGTTGTGGAGGAATTGGGTCGTAAAACTTCCCTTTAATAGAGGAGGCTGCTGAACGGTTTATTGTTTCCATTAATGCACCGAACTTAAATGCAGCAAAATAAATATTTCAGCATGTGAAAAATAAAATCTGTTTTTCTTTCTTTTTTTGCCCTTCACAGAGACGGATCCTGGATGGCAGTTTGGGGTTTGCCGCTGGGGTGAGTGTTTTTAACTCTTTTGGAATAGTTTCCGTGTTGGATAATACGGAGCTTTTGTTTTCCTCCCCCCCCCCCCCCCTCCCTGAAGGATCAGAGCGCCCATTGTGTTCCGACTGTCACTGCAGGCTCCTATAATCCGCGCTCCGTCACGCACTGTTCTGTCATTCCTCCTAATATCTCATGTCATTGACTTCCCATTACCGGAGAATACAAAGTGATGTTGTGGCCCCGAGATTCGGAGAAGAGATTTAAATGCCTCGTGACACCCTCCTCACTCGGATTTTGGAGAAACATTTCTCCCTGCGGTTCCTCGAAACAGTACACCGGGGGAGGGGTCCATGGTTTGGCGGCAAAGTGCGCTACGGGACTGATTCGTCCAGTAGGATGTATGTGCAATACATTTCCTGTGAGCGTACTGAGGGGCCGCTACGGTTTCTTTGGGATTTAAAAAGCGTAAAAGGGTCCAAATTCATTAAAATAACACTTGCGACACGTTTCAGGGGCCCTTCATCAGGGCTTAAAGTGTCATTAATGCCTTCATATGATGCCCAATCACAACGGCGAGAGTCCTGCCCAGCCATCAATCTGCTATAGGCCGGGACGTGAGCACTCACCGTTGTGACTGGGCGCCATATGACGTCCTGTCTAAATGATTGGCGCAATCTGTCACCGGCTGCGTCCACGAGACACAGCCGATGACCTATCACCACACCGGCCCATTGCCAGTGTCATGTGACCGCTGTGACCAATCACAGCAGATCACATCAATTGTATCCAATAGATGGCTTTTCGTCACGCCCTCTATTGTATACAATTATGTTGTTAGCCCATCTGTATCATGTGATCAGCTTTCCCCAATCACAACTCATCTGTATCTTGTCATCAGCTTTGCCCAGTCACAGCCCATCTGTATCATGTGATCAGCTTTGCCCACTCACAGCCCATCTGTATCATGTGATCAGCTTTGCCCACTCACAGCCCATCTGTATCATGTGATCAGCTTTGCCCACTCACAGCCCATCTGTATCATGTGATCAGCTTTGCCCAATCACAGCCCATCTGTATCATGTGATCAGCTTTGCCCAATCACAGCCCATCTGTATCATGTGATCAGCTTTGCCCAATCACAGCCCATCTGTATCATGTGGTCAGCTTTGCCCAATCACAGCTCATCTGTATCATGTGATCAGCTTTGCCCAATCCCAGCTCTTCCGTATCATGTGAGTAGCTTTACCCAATCACAGCCCATCTGTATCATGTCATCAGCTTTGCCCAATCACAGCCCATCTGTATCATGTGATCAGCTTTGCCCAATCACAGCCCATCTGTATCATGTGATCAGCTTTGCCCAATCACAGCCCATCTGTATCATGTGATCAGCTTTGCCCAATCACAGCTCATCTGTATCATGTGATCAGCTTTGCCCAATCACAGCCCATCTGTATCATGTGATCAGCTTTCCCCAATCACAGCTCTTCCGTATCATGTGAGTAGCTTTGCCCAATCACAGCCCATCTGTATCTTGTCATCAGCTTTGCCCAATCACAGCTCATCCGTATCATGTGATCAGCTTTGCCCAATCACAGCTCATCTGTATCATGTGATCAGCTTTGCCCAATCACAGCTCATCTGTATCATGTGATCAGCTTTTCCCAATCACAGCCCATCTGTATCATGTCATCAGCTTTTCCCAATCACAGCTCATCTGTATCATGTGATCAGCTTTTCCCAATCACAGCTCATCTGTATCATGTGATCAGCTTTGCCCAATTACAGCCCATCTGTATCATGTGATCAGCTTTGCCCAATTACAGCCCATCTGTATCATGTCATCAGCTTTTCCCAATCACAGCCCATCTGTATCATGTGATCAGCTTTCCCCAATCACAACTCATCTGTATCTTGTCATCAGCTTTGCCCAGTCACAGCCCATCTGTATCATGTGATCAGCTTTGCCCACTCACAGCCCATCTGTATCATGTGATCAGCTTTGCCCACTCACAGCCCATCTGTATCATGTGATCAGCTTTGCCCAATCACAGCCCATCTGTATCATGTGATCAGCTTTGCCCAATCACAGCCCATCTGTATCATGTGATCAGCTTTGCCCAATCACAGCCCATCTGTATCATGTGATCAGCTTTGCCCAATCACAGCTCATCTGTATCATGTGATCAGCTTTGCCCAATCACAGCCCATCTGTATCATGTGATCAGCTTTGCCCAATCACAGCTCTTCCGTATCATGTGAGTAGCTTTACCCAATCACAGCCCATCTGTATCATGTCATCAGCTTTGCCCAATCACAGCCCATCTGTATCATGTGATCAGCTTTGCCCAATCACAGCCCATCTGTATCATGTGATCAGCTTTGCCCAATCACAGCCCATCTGTATCATGTGATCAGCTTTGCCCAATCACAGCTCATCTGTATCATGTGATCAGCTTTGCCCAATCACAGCCCATCTGTATCATGTGATCAGCTTTCCCCAATCACAGCTCTTCTGTATCATGTGAGTAGCTTTGCCCAATCACAGCCCATCTGTATCTTGTCATCAGCTTTGCCCAATCACAGCTCATCCGTATCATGTGATCAGCTTTGCCCAATCACAACTCATCTGTATCTTGTCATCAGCTTTGCCCAGTCACAGCCCATCTGTATCATGTGATCAGCTTTGCCCACTCACAGCCCATCTGTATCATGTGATCAGCTTTGCCCAATCACAGCCCATCTGTATCATGTGATCAGCTTTGCCCAATCACAGCTCATCCGTATCATGTGATCAGCTTTGCCCAATCACAGCCCATCTGTATCATGTGATCAGCTTTGCCCAATCACAGCCCATCTGTATCATGTGATCAGCTTTGCCCAATCACAGCTCATCTGTATCATGTGATCAGCTTTTCCCAATCACAGCCCATCTGTATCATGTGACCAGCTTTGCCCAATCACAGCCCATCTGTATCATGTCATCAGCTTTGCCCAATCACAGCTCATCTGTATCATGTGATCAGCTTTGCCCAATCGCAGCCCATCTGTATCATGTGATCAGCTTTGCCCAATCACAGCCCATCTGTATCATGTGATCAGTTTTGCCCAATCACAGCCCATCTGTATCATGTGATCAGCTTTGCCCAATCACAGCCAAAGACTGAACAAATCCGTTTCATTTAGTGACAATGATTGCAAATATCAATGAAATACATCGGTAGTAGCAATGATAATGTGTCAAAAAAAAAAAAAAAAAAATCCTGATCACTTGCCTAGAGTAGTTCAACGTTACTATGGTTTGCTTTGGTCGCAGTGTGCTGAAAAATAACAAAATAAAATAGTAAAAGAAAAAATGTGATTAAAAAAAAAAGAAAAAATGTAATTAAAAAAATAGAAACATTTTGAAAAAAAAAATACAAATTCAATTATTATTATTATTATTTTCACCAAAGAAATGTAGCAGAATATATTTTGACGTAAATTTATGAAGAAATGTTATTTATTTGCTACACTTTATAACAGAAATGAAGAAAAGTGCTTTTTTTTTTTTTTTTTTTTTTTTTTTTAAAGTTTCTATTTTTTTTATTTTTTTATATATTATTTAGCAAAAAATCTCAATGGTAAATACCACCAAAAGAAATCTCTATTTGTGTGAAAAAAAAAATGTCATATGGGTACAGTGTTGCATGACCGCGCAATTGTCAATCAAAGTGCGACAGCGCTGAAAGCTGAAAATTGTCCTGGGCAGAAAGGGAGTTGAAGTGCCCGGTATAGAAGTGGTAAAAACAGAAGGCGCGCCAGCCTAGGGCCGTAGGTCAATAATGGCACCGGCTATGCTGCCCTCCAAACCAGAGATACGACTGTAAAAACATAAAAAACAGAAGGCGCACCACCTAAATATTGCCTTTATTTAATTAAAAATCGATGTGTTCTCATGAAGGACATTAAATAAATGGCACGTCGAACAGACAATACATGAGAGTGAACTCATCCCCTGGACTAGTCCTTATTGGGAATAGATGATCCAAAAGGCTGACTCATTTCGAGGGGCGATCCCCTCTTCCTCAGAGCCAATCTGGAATGGATTGCTCATCGAAACGCGTCAGCCTTTTGAATCATCTATTCCCGAAAAGGACTAGTCCAGGGGATGAGGTCGCTGTCCTGTATTCTCTGATCTTGTTTGCTGCATTTCTGCATCGTAGACCTTCTGTCTCAGCAGCCCCTGGGTGGGGTAGTCCTGGAGACTAAGACCTGGTTAGTTGGCAGCAAAGAAAGCCGGGACTGCTAGTTTTCCTGGTCCATCTCCACCATCAGGAGCTGTGGTGAAGGCCATCTGGTACCTCAGGTGAGCCCGTGTTACCTGCTGGGGGCACCATAATAATGCTGGACCTTGCAGAAGCTTTACTCCCTTTCCCTTTGTTCCCCTACCAGGATTGGGCAGAACTCTATGGTACTTCCAGGTATGGGGGGGGAGCATGTGACTCATTCCCCTTCCTTCCTCCTACCTTCCAAGCTGGTGCTTGATAATTGGCTACTAGACCTGTATGATTTGTTTTTTTGGGACAAAATTTTCATTATTCGCTGATTTTGGATGTGTCTGAATTTCTGAATCACAACAGTAACAAACTTCAACGAAATGATTGCAAAACGAATGATCCGAATTCAAGAATGAATTAGAAATGGAAACATTGCAATATATACAGTGACGTATAAAAGGGAAATGAGATGATGACTGCTATTTAGGCTGCTTTATAGAATAGAAAATAGAATAGAAAAGAAAAGCATAAAATAGAATGGAAAAGAATAGAAAAGAATAAAATAGAATGGAAAAGAATAGAAAAGCATAACATAGAATGTAAAAGCATAGAAAATAATCAAATAGAATGGGAAAAGAATAGAAAATAATAAAATAGAACGGAAAAGCATAGAAAAGGAAAAAATAGAATGTAAAAGAATAGAAAAGCATAAAATAAAATGGAAAAAAATAAAATAGAATGAAAAAGCATAGAAAAGATTAAAACAGAATGGAAAAGAATAGAAAAGCATAAAATAGAATGGGAAAGAATAGAAAATAAAATAAAATAGAATGGAAAAGCATAAAATAGAATGGAAAAGAAAACAATAAAATAGAATGGAAAAGAATAAAATAGAATGGAAAAGCATAGAAAAGAATAAAATAGAATGGAAAAGCATAGAAAAGAATAAAATAGAATGGAAAAGCATAGAAATGAAAAAGCATAAAATAGAATGAAAAAGAAAATAATAAAATAGAATTAAAAAGAATAGAAAAATAGAAAATAATAAAATAGAGTAGAAAAGCGTATAAATGAATGAAACAGAATGGAAAAGACTAAAATAGTCTTTTATCTGGGAATAAAATAGTGCGTTATCTGGCAGAACTTCGGGGGGGGGGGGGGGGGTTGGGAGAACAAGATTTTTGCTGTGATTATCTTTTTTGGTACATTTGGTCCACCTCACCTTTCCAAAAATATTTGTTTGCAATTTTTGCTGCCCCTACTAAGCCGATCTAACACTCACATCCTAAACTCTGTACTTACCTCTGCCCGGCCGGTCCTGCTCTTCCCGCTTCCTGCATGGGAGTAATAGAATATGTACATAAATAAATGCTTATAGTCGCCTTCCTCAACCCTCTAACCCCTAAAATTTTCTGGACAAGGGTAACCCCTACTAAAAATAATTCATCAGAGGTCAATGTGACCATCAGGTCACTAAGCCAGAACTCAAGGAACCCCTGGAAGCCTCTAGAGCTGTGGTCTCCAAACCGCTACCTGGGGACTGGATGTGGCCCTTTTCTGCCTCTATCTGGCCCTCGGGGCATTATTCCATCAAAGATGAGGCAACATTCGCCCTCCTGACACCATCAATGTGGCAGTAATCTTGTCACTGGTATCAACAATGGGGCACTATTCCTCGCATTCAAACCATTGATGGGGCACTGGTGCTGGGGCATTTTGTACTCCTACTGGCCACAGTCCTGCCCCCCCCCCCCCCCCAAAGCCTAAATGACAGTAAACTGGCCCTTTGCCTGGAAAGTTAGGAGATCCCTGCTCTAGAGGAACCCTGGTCGAGAACGGCTGGTCTTAAGCCAAGAAGACAATGGCTCATGTTGCTGGATTTGCCAAGTAGCATTGGCCCTGGAACTATGCAGTCACCGTCAGGTCAATGGATGGTCTACAGCCATGAAGAAAATGGGTCAAGTTGCATAGCTCCAGGGCCAATGCTACCTGGCAAATCCAGCATTCACCATCAGGTCAATGGATGGTCTACAGCCAAGAAGAGAATGGGTCAGGTTGCATAGTTCCAGGGCCAATGCTACCTGGCAAATCCAGCAGTCACCGTCGGGTCAATGGATGATCTACAGCCAAGAAGAGAATGGGTCAGGTTTCATAGTTCCAGGGCCAATGCTACCTGGCAAATCCAGCAGTCACCATCAGGTCAGTGGATGATCTACAGCCAAGAAGAGAATGGGTCAAGTTGCATAGTTCCAGGGCCAGTGCTACCTGGCAAATCCAGCAGTCACTGTCAGGTCAAGCTGCATAGTTTCAGGGCCAATGCTACCTGACAAATGCAGCAGTCACCGTCCGGTCAATGGATGGTCTACAGCCAAGAAGAGAATGGGTCAAGTTGCAAAGCTCCAGGGCCAATGCTACCTGGCAAATCCAGCAGTCACCATCAGGTCAATGGATGGTCTACAGCCAAGAAGAGAATAAGTCAAGTTGCATAGTTCCAGGGCGAATGCTACCTGGCAAATCCAACAGTCACCGTCAGGTCAATGGAGGGTCTACAGCCTGGCCTTCTAATTTTAAGGTAAACCTATCTTAGAAGCATCTGTCAGATCTGTGTGCACCATTACCATGCAAATGTAGGACATAGGGCAACTATAAGGTGAGATTGGGGGAGGGGTATATAATTGAGGAAAAATCATCATTTTTTGCCGTAATTGTTTATTGCCATTTACAAGCTTGTTAGAGACAACTCTCGGCAGACCTTCCCGGCCGGCTGTCAAATCCGTGCAGATTAGCGACCAATAAATTAGGATGTTTTCTCATTACGATGTCAGTCATTAGCTGTCTGAACACCTGATGTACAATGTTCACCTTTTAACCCGTTCAATATATCGCCGCCATTAAATGTCTTTACTATTAAAGACAATTGACCCGTTCCTGTTCATCTGGTTACAGAGATATTTGAGTCCTTTATTATGAGTGTCTAATTATAACATAAATCTGCTGGTGATTTTATTTAGTTTATTGCCAGATGTGGTTTTTTTCCCTTTTGTGGTTTGGGTTTATTATCTTACTTTGAGATGTCGAGAAAGATAACAACCCTTAAAGCTGAACTCCGGACAATCCACCACATACGCCAACTAAATACATGTAATGCCAGGGTGCTAGGTGTAATCCTGGACCCTGACCTCTCCTTCAGTCCTACATCCAATTGCTGCCAAAATCTTGCCAGTAACCTTTCCAAAATACACCCCTTCCTTGCCAGCTACGCCACCAAGCTACTAATTTACTCCCTGATTATCTCTCACCTTAACTATTGTGACTCCCTCCTATTTAGCTGACTTCTACACCAAATGTCCCCTCTTCAGTCTATCATGAATGCTGCTACCAGACTCCTCCACCTTACCAACCACGCAGTGTTCTCCACACTCTCCACCAATCCCTCCACTTGCTCCTGCTCAATTTCCTTTACCCCTCTTCATCAATCCCACCACTTGCCTTCACTCAGTGTCCACCACCCCTCTCCGCCAATCCCTCCACTTGGTTAGTGTCCTCCACCTCTCTCCCACCAATCCTCCACTGGTCTCTGGTTAGTGTCCTCCACTTCTCTCCACCAATCCTCCACTGGCCTCCAGTCAATGTCCTCCACCTATCTGCCAATCCCTCCACTGGCCTCCAGTTAGTGTCCTCCACCAATTCCTCCACTGTCCACCACTCAATGTCCACCATTCCTCTTTGCTAATCCCTCCACTGGTATCCGTTCTGTGTCCTCCACCTTCTCTTCCAATCCTTTCACTTGCTCCCACTCAATGTCCTCCACCCTCTCCGCCAATCCCTCCACTTGCTCCCACTCAATGTCCTCCACCCTCTCCGCCAATCCCTCCACTTGCTCCCACGCAGTGTCCTCCACCCTCTCCGCCAATCCCTCCACTTGCCTCCACTCAGTGTCCAGCACCCCTCTCCGCCAGTCCCATCACTGGTTAGTGTCCTCCACTTCTCTCCACCAGTCCCCCACTGGCCTCCAGTCAATGTCCTCCACCTATCTGCCAATCCCTCCAGTTAGTGTCCTCCACCAATCCCTCCACTGTCCGCCACTCAATGTCCACCATTCCTCTTTGCCAATCCATCCACTGGTCTCCGTTCTGTGTCCTCCACCTTCTCTGCCAATCCTTTCACTTACTCCCGCTCAATGTCCTCCACACTCTCTACCAATCCCTCCTCTGACCTCCACTCAGTGTCCTCCACCCTCTCTGCCAATCCCTCCACTGGCCTCCAGTTAGTGTCCTCCACCAAGTCCTCCAATGTCCACCACTCAATGTCCACCATTCCTCTTTGCCAATCCATCCACTGGTCTCCGTTCTGTGTCCTCCACCTTCTCTGCCAATCCTTTCACTTGCTCCCACTCAATGTCCTCCACCCTCTCCGCCACTCCCTCCACTGGCTTTTGCTCACCTAACAAAATTCAAAATACTTGCAACTGTCGCTTGCACAAAACCGCATGGTGCCGCAGCGGCATGTTTTTAACCACAGATTTACTGCTCGTCAGTGGCAGCTAAAGGCTCAATGATGTACGTGTATGTAGCGCCGTCAATTTACGCAGCGCTTTACGCGTGTGTGTGTATATAATATGTATACACAGTTGGGTCCATTATATATTTGAACACAGACACAATTTTAGTTTTTTTTTTTTCCAGGTATTTACCAAAGCATATTCACCTATAGTTCTATAATAGATATTGGCGGACAGTGCGAACTCTCAGGTGTAATTTGAGGGTATGTACATCCAAATTGGAGGAAGGGTTTAGGAATTACAGCACTTAAGAGTAGCCATCTCCCCTTTTTCAATGGACCAAAAGTAATTGGACAATTGAATCAAAAGCTGTTTAATGGCCAGGTGTGGGCTACTCCTTCATTATTTCTTCATCAGTTAAGCAGGTGAAAAGTCTGGAGCTGATTCTAATGTGGTATTTGCATTTGGAATCTATCGCTGTGAACCGACATCGTCCGTCCAAAGGAGCCGTACATGCAAGTGAAACAGGCCATTGTAAGGCTTCAAAAATGAAACAAATCTATCAGTGATCGCAGCACCATTAGGAGTGGCCAAATCAACAGTTCGGTAGATTCTGAGGAAAGAAGAATGCACTGGTGAGCTCAGCAACAGAAAAAGACATGGAGGTCCACGGAAGACAACAGTGGTGGATGATCGCAGGATCCTCTCTATGGTAAAGAAAACCCATTCACAACATCCAGACAAGTGAAGGACGCTCTCCAGGAGGTGGGCGTATCATTGTCGAAGTCTACAATCAAGAGAAGACTTCACGAGAGCAAATACAGAAGGGTCACCACAAGGTGCAAATACAGAGGGTTCACCACAAGGTGCAAACCATTCATAAGCCTGAAGAATAGAAAAGTCAGATTAGACTTTGCCAAAAAAACATCTAAAAAAGCCGGACCAGTTCTGGAAAAGCATTCTTTGGACGGATGAAACTAAGATGAATCTGTCAAAGATCCGTAAATCTGCTTCATGCTTTTTCTTTTTTTCTACCAAGGCACAAAAACAGAACATATATCACGGAGGTGCCATGCTGTGGCAGCTTGCACTTCCATCTGTAATGGTAATTGGAAATTTATTTAAATTGTCTTGTTAGGATTTTAGATCAATTACACTTTTAAATTTTACTATTCCATGCCAAATACAATGGTGCTGATATTTTTAACATTGTAAGGCAATTAAAATTTGTAGTAATAAAGACTAATATCAGCACAAAATGTGTTCTGAGTGTGCGAATAAAGAACTTGGAGTGAAAAAAAAACAAGAATAAGACTGATGAAACATACTTATTGTCTTTTGTTACATTTTATGGCCAAAAGTGTACAACTGACCATCACAACTATATGAGCTCGTTAGACATCCCATTCCAGAACCACTTAGTCCCCTCTTTGTGGCTATAACATCCTCCAATCCTTTGGCAAGGCTTTCTCCAAGACTTTGGAGGGTGTCTTTGGGAAAATGTGCCCATTTGTGAGGTCAGGTATTGATATGGATGAGAAGACCGGGCTCACAATTGGCGTTCATATTTCAAACCAGAGGTGTTCAGAAGGGATGAGGTCAGGTTCTGATGTTGGATGAGAAGACCTGGCTCTCGATTGGCGTTCATATTTCACACCAGCGGTGTTCAGTAGAGATAATGTCAGGTACTGATGTTGGATGAGAAGATCTGGCTCACAATTGGTGTTCATATTTCACACCAGAGGTATTCAGTAGGGATGAGGTCAGGTACTGATGTTGGATGAGGAGACCTGGCTCTCGATTGGCGTTCATATTTCACACCAGAGGTGTTCAGTAGGGATGAGGTCAGGTACTGATGTTGGATGAGAAGGCCTGGCTCTCAATTGGCGTTCATATTTCACACCAGAGGTGTTCAGTAGGGATGAGGTCAGGTACTGATGTTGGATGAGAAGACCTGGCTCTCGATTGGCGTTCATATTTCACACCAGAGGTGTTCAGAAGGGATGAGGTCAGGTACTGATGTTGGATGAGAAGACCTGGCTCTCGATTGGCGTTCATACTTCACACCAGAGGTGTTCAGTAGGGATGAGGTCAGGTACTGATGTTGGATGAGTAGACCTGGCTCTCGATTGGCGTTCATATTTCACACCAGAGGTGTTCAGAAGGGATGAGGTCAGGTACTGATGTTGGATGAGAAGACCTGGCTCAAAGTTGGCGTTCATATTTCACACCAGCGGTGTTCAGTAGAGATGAGGTCAGGTACTGATGTTGGATGAGAAGATCTGGCTCACAATTGGTGTTCATATTTCACACCAGAGGTGTTCAGTAGGGATGAGGTCAGGTACTGATGTTGGATGAGAAGACCTGGCTCACCATTGGCATTCTAACCTAGCTCACAGGTGTTGAGTAGGGTTGAGGTCAGGGCTCTGTGCAGGACACTCAACTTCAACACCAAACTGGTCAAACCATGTCTTTATGGAGCTGGCTTTGTACACAGGGGCACAGTCATGGGGGGACAGAAAAAGGTCTTCACTAAACTGTTGCCATAAGGTTGGAAGAACACAATTGTCTACAATGTCTTTGTATGACGTGGTATTAACAGGACCTTTCACTGGAGATGCCTCTTTAATTTGTAGGAGTGACCACCATCTATGTTGTATATATTTTGGTTTTTACCCTCTGTAGATGGAGGAAGAATTCTCTTTTAAAGTGGTTGTCCGTGTAATGGACCCCAGACACCTACGACTGGGTATCTCCGTCAAGAAGCTGCTTCTCAGGCTCTGGAACACAAAACAAGTGAATCTGGCTTATGTTACCCCAAGATCCAGATGACACCAGATTTGAAGTAAACCAGGAGGTAGACTACTTCATTTGAACAAAGATACAAGATATATACACTCAGGGGACAATCCCCCCTCCCTGCATAATGACACAGGGCGGGGCAATCTACATTTAGTAACAAGAGACACACAGGTATTCAAACTTCACACCAGCAGACAGTCCCATCAGGAGGGAGGGCTGCTGGAGACACCCTCCCCCCCCCCCCCACTAAGCTAATACACATAAACACATACATCCCATAATAGTTTGCTCCCAAGCAAGACACACAATAGAACAATGGGATGCAGCCACATGACATTAAACAATCAACAACCCCCTCCCCACCTATCTCCTAAACATGTCTACGCAGTCTGAGACAACCCAATATTAGGACAGATCATCCTGTACCCCTAACAGGCACAGGGTGACTTACACATAAGAGGGATATGGGGAGCTGAGACAGGGGTCTCCCCACCTCTCCAAAGTGAGCTGGGTTCCATGGGCCCCCCACCCAAAGTGACTCCTCTCACATATCTCCCCTTTCGGCAGGGGACTAACACAGGACGAGACCCCAAACGGGTTGACTCCGAAGTTAGTCTGTACTTCCAGTCCCCCAATGCCAGCACCCACAGTACCCCAACCAAATTGTCCCACACAAAGCATTACTCACCCAGCCAACCTCTGCCTCTCTCGTAGAACATACCCGCCGCTGGGGAGAAGTACGGATTGGTCCTTCTCCCTGAAGTCCTCTCAGCCGCTGGAGAGAAGACAGGGTGGCTGGGCCGACTCCATCATGCTGTTGGGGATCTGGGCTGACTGCCCAGCATCCCTGGGGTAACCAGGTGGTGACTGTAGTCTCCTCCACTTTGACTTGATGGACATCCTCCAGTGTTTGCAAAGTAAGGCTGACATCCTCCTGTCCCAATGCCAGACCCTTTTCTGGGGTTGTGTCAGTGGAGACCGAAGTCCCATCTGCGGACATCAGCTTAAGCTGCAGTTGTGAGGTGCTGATTGCATCCTCTTCCTGTAGCTCCTGCGGTGCTGATTGTTGTGGGCAGAGGTCAACCACGCCATGCCCTGAGGCCAGCACTTCTGCTGATGGCGCACCGGCTGGTTCCTCCTCAGCAGAAAAGTCAAATCAAATCCCCAGTCTCTGGAATTGGTGTCTGGGGATAGGAGTTCACCATCTCCTCTCTGTGGAACCCAGAAGATGTTACCAGTGCTGGGTGGAGGCTAGCAGAGCTCTGCCCTTTTTGTCAGCACTTCAGGTTTGGGGACGGCAATCCTTGGAATTTCCACTGCTGATTCTTGGGCATGCTGCCGAAACATGTCTTAGCAGTTGCCTGTATGCCCTTTCCAGATGCTGTTCTTTCATCAGCAAGTATTCCAGATCTGGTTCAATCTCTGAGACCCCTGTGAGACGGAACATGGCCTCTCTGTCTTCTCGCAGGTCCTCAAGGGTAGGTTCTCTTTCATCGCCAAACACAAAATGATCTGTAAGGCTCTCCCACAGCAATCCAGGGCCACCAAAGTCATGTCCCTCTGGAGAGCATTCTGTTGTCACCTCTAAATATTTCTGCTCTGCATGCCATTGCAAAGCCCGATATCGGTTGTCCAGCTCTATCTCCTGCTGAACCAGCTTGTCCAACTCAGTCACCCATCGCTCTCCCGGGAATGGCATCCGTAACTCCCGTTGGGCTCCACTCCAAAGCACCACTCAAATCTGCTGCCTGAGCTCCAGGTACTCATCCGCCGACACAGTCCTGGGGTATGGTGCAAGAACAATCCACAGCAGCCCCGGGAACTCTGATGCCAGGTCCATATCTCCACTGGGGTGACCGATGTCTACTTTCCTGATCTTGAATCCCGGTGGTGGTTGTTTGGACTTGTTCACAGCCAGGAAGAACAATCTCACCACTGCCACCAATGTAACGGGTGGACAACAAACTGTTGTCAGCAGGACACTTTTGCCTTTATTAGCAGAAAATAGGAATAGATAAGGTCTTTCCTTGGCAATATAACCCACCGGTGACAACGGGTTCAGTTTACTGTCTCCCTGCAGCAGCTCTCATTCACCCCTGTTATGACTGAGTGCCTTCCATTCTGAAACGGGTTCATTGTAAAGGGTCAGTCCGGGCAAAGCTGATATTTTATTGGTTTGTGAATGATGGAGAGTCTAAGCTGAACTCCATGTGCAAAAACGTTTATTCAAATGTATTCCTCAGTCGCTATCAAGGATAGAAACCTACTTTTGTGTGCAAGAAATGCCTTTTGTAAACCCAGATATTGCCTTGCTAAAGTAGCGTTGACAGCATCACTGTGCTGCCTATTGCTTGTGCAGAGAGCAGAGCTGTGGGAGGGGCCCAGTTGGTCCAATCCACTACAGGTTGCCTGCAGAAAACTGCAGGAGGGGGCGGAGACGAGAGCAGTCACCCTGCATAAAGAGAGAGAGCAGCAGTGAACCATCAACACCACCAAAAAAGCACCCCTTTTGTGCCCATTGTGAGGTGCTCCTTCCATCCCTGAATGGAGTTCCCCGGTCTGTACACCCGCCGTGCCCATTATGAGGGGTTCCCACCATCTCTGTGCGGAGTTCCCGGGTCTGTACACCTGCCGTACCCATTATGAGGGTTTCCCACCATTCCTGTGCTGAGTTCCTGGGTCTGTACACCCGCTGTGTCCATTATGAGGGGTTCCCACCATCCCTGTGCTGAGTTCCCGAGTCTGTACACCCGCCTTGCCCATTATGAGGGGTTCCCACCATCCCTGTGCTGAGTTCCCGGGTCTGTACACCCGCCGTGCCCATTATGAGGGTTTCTCACCATCCCTGTGCTGAGTTCCCGGGTCTGTACACCCGCTGTGCCCATTATGAGGGGTTCCCACCATCCCTGTGCTGAGTTCCCAGGTCTGTACACCCACTGTGCCCATTATGAGGGGTTCCTACCTTCCCTGTGCTGAGTTCCCGGGTCTGTACACCCACTGTGCCCATTATGAGGGGTTCCTACCTTCCCTGTGCTGAGTTCCCGGGTCTGTACACCCGCTGCACCCATTATGAGGGGTTCCTACCTTCCCTGTGCCGAGTTCTTGGGTCTGTACACCCGCTGCACCCATTATGAGGGGTTCATACCTTCCCTGTGCCGAGTTCCTGGGTCTGTACCGCCGCTGTGCCCATTATGAGGGGTTCCCACCATCCCTGTGCTGAGTTCCCGGGTCTGTACACCCGCCGTGAAAATTGAGGGGTTCCTGGGTCTGTACCCCTGCTGTGCCCATTATGGGGGTTACCACCATCCCTGTGCCAAGTTCCAGGGTCTCTACACCTGCTGTACCCATTATGAGGGATTCCCACCATTCCTACTATTTCTTTTTTATTTCATATTATGGAGAATGTAACAGGAGGAGGTGGGACACACAAAGGTCTGCAGGGGCACCCGAAACTCTCAGGTGTACAGGAAGTTATGGCAGGGAATTCTTGCAGTTGGATCATCATAGAAGTATGCAGGGACTGATTCGTTGCACCAGACTCCACATCTTACTTAAAGGAGAACTTTCGTCTGAACTGCCCCCCACCCTTTTTCTTCTTGTCCCCCAGGGGGTTCTCTATAGCTGACCATACATGAAGATCTGGAGAACACACCTGACTCCGCAGATTTGTCATGTTCGCTGACACAGGAGAACTACATTACATGTCCGCTGACAGATTCACTGAAGATTCACCCTAAATTCACAACACATTTGTGCACAAGTCATTCATTTGATATGAAGTACAGAATGCTGATCTGTAGAACATCGGCTTGGAAAGCACTGAAGGTCACATGACTGACCTCCCGACATTCAAAGGGATTGATTTACTAAGAATTTCATAGCAATGTCTTCACCGGCCAATGCTCTCCTCCTCCTGAATTTGGTTCCATGCTCCTCCAATGCTCTCCTCCGCCTGAATTTAGTTCCATGCTCGGCCAATGCTCTCCTCCTGAATTTGGTTCCATGCTCCGCCAATGCTCTCCTCCGCCTGAATTTGGTTCCATGCTCCGCCAATGCTCTCCTCCGCCTGAATTTGGTTCCATGCTCCGCCAATGCTCTCTTTCGCCTGAATTTGGTTCCATGCTCGGCCAATGCTCTCCTTCTCCTGAATTTGGTTCCATGCTCGGCCAATGCTCTCCTTCTCCTGAATTTGGTTCCATGCTCGGCCAATGCTCTCCTTCTCCTGAATTTGGTTCCATGCTCCTCCAATGCTCTCCTCCGCCTGAATTTAGTTCCATGCTCGGCCAATGCTCTCCTCCTGAATTTGGTTCCATGCTCCGCCAATGCTCTCCTCCGCCTGAATTTGGTTCCATGCTCCGCCAATGCTCTCCTTCTCCTGAATTTGGTTCCATGCTCGGCCAATGCTCTCTTTCGCATGAATTTGGTTCCATGCTCTGCCAATTCTCTCCTCCGCCTGAATTTGGTTCCATGCTCGGCCAATGCTCTCCTTCTCCTGAATTTGGTTCCATGCTCGGCCAATGCTCTCCTTCTCCTGAATTTGGTTCCATGCTCGGCCAATGCTCTCCTTCTCCTGAATTTGGTTCCATGCTCCGCCAATGCTCTCCTCCGCCTGAATTTAGTTCCATGCTCGGCCAATGCTCTCCTCCTGAATTTGGTTCCATGCTCCGCTAATGCTCTCCTCCGCCTGAATTTGGTTCCATACTCTGCCAATGCTTTCCTCCGCCTGAATTTGGTTCCATACTCCGCCAAGACTGAACAATGTGCCCGCTGGGGATCACAAAGATGTTGCGCTGCGCCTGGGTCACATGTATTTACAGATCGAACAAAATGCCACCGGGGTTGGAGGGTGAAAATAATGAGGTTGGATGAACCCCGAACTGTTTGAGGAGAACGAGGTGTCCTACTGAAGGCAGCTCCACTCTCCAAAATGCACAAGTCGGCGACGGACAATTGTGTATGAGACACTCCTATCACCCCTTCCACTAAAATGCCCGGCTCACAATAACATCAGGTTTGAATGCACAGGCAATACTAAGAGGAGTCTGTCCAGCCGGAGCGGTAATGACCATCATAAGCAGCATTTGACCCAAGATTTTTAATGAAGCACCATTGTAAAGTGCTATGCCTGAAGACCTCCAGCAGAACTTTGCGTGCCTTATTGATTTTCGTCGGCCACATAGAGCTGCACATTAGGGAGATTCGCCCTCCCATTTTGTCCAGTTTACCATTCTCATCAAAAGTAAAAGAAAATCCCAAATTGTGGGTTGACATCAAAAACGTAATTGAGCGGAAATGTTCTTTCTAGTGGTGGGTTATCCTATGACCCTCTATAGTGGTATGGTAGTCTCTGACCATATCTTGTGGTAGGTTGGCCTCTGACCCATCTCTAGTGGTATGGTAGCCTCTGACCCATCTCTAGCGGTATGGTAGCCTCTGACCCATCTCTAGCGATATGGTAGCCTCTGACCCATCTCTAGCGGTATGGTAGCCTCTGACCCATCTCTAGCGGCATGGTAGCCTCTGACCCATCTCTAGCGGCATGTTAGCCTCTGACCCATCTCTAGCGGCATGTTAGCCTCTGACCCATCTCTAGCGGAATGTTAGCCTCTGACCCATCTCTAGCGGCATGTTAGCCTCTGACCCATCTTTAGCGGCATGGTAGCCTCTGACCCATCTCTAGCGGCATGTTAGCCTCTGACCCATCTCTAGCGGCATGTTAGCCTCTGACCCATCTCTAGCGGCAAGTTAGCCTCTGACCCATCTCTAGCGGCATGTTAGCCTCTGACCCATCTCTAGCGGCAAATTAGCCTCTGACCCATCTCTAGTAGTAGGTTAGCCGTTGACCATTTCTAGAGGCATGTTAGCCTCTGACCCATCTCTACTGGCATGTTAGCCTCTGACCCATCTCTACTGGCATGTTAGCCTCTGACCCATCTCTGGTTGTAGGTTAGCTGTTGACCCATCTCTAGTGGTTGGTTAATTTCTGACCATCTCTAGTGGTATGGTAGCCTCTGACCCATCTCTAGTGGCAAGTTATCCTGTGACCATTTCTAGTGGCATGTTAGCCTCTGACCATCTCTAGTGGCATGGCAACCTCTGACCATCTCTAGTGGCATGGTAACCTCTGACCATCTCTAGTGGCATGGTAACCTCTGACCATCTCTAGTGGTATGGTAACCTCTGACCATCTCTAGTGGTATGGTAACCTCTGATCATCTATAGTGGTATGGTAACCTCTGATGGTTTCTAGTGGTAGGTTAGCTTCTGACCATCTATAGTGGTATGGTAGCCTCTAATGGTTTCTAGTGGTAGGTTAGCTTCTGACCCATCTCTAGTGGTAAGTTATCCTGTGACCATTTCTAGTGGCATGTTAGCCTCTGACCATCTAAATAAATAGGTCATTCGAAAGTCCCTTCGTCACTTACTGAACTTGCACAGAGTTGGCACAGATTAAATCTGCACAGTCATAGTCTTTAGAGCTGGATGTTGTTATGGGATTTTCCATCCCTCAAGAACCATTTGTGAACAGATAATGATTGGGCAGAATGGCTGTTGTCTGGCTATACATGTGCTGATGATCAGCAAATTGGATGTAAAGGGACTTTTCTTGGCTAACGATTGGCCCCTTTTTTCTGTTCCTTCACTCAGAGGGATTGTAGCTGTGTGATTAATTGTTTCTTCCTTTTTTAATTAGCCCGACTTTCTGCTAAATAACTTTTTGCCTAGAATGAGAAAAGACACAATCGACCTCTTGAGGACAGTAGACTTCTTTTTTTTTTTTTTCTACCCCTTTTTTTGGTAGCTTTAAACATTTGTTCCGCTACTGATTTAGAAAATGTCTCCAGCTTGTAGAAGAACACCCCCCCCCCCCCGGGCGTTCTTTCCATCCACCGACCTCGTACTTCTCATCCGAATATTGTGCTGATATCAGCTTCTCATCTGATGCCTGAGAAAAGTACTCGCTACCCAATCACATGTTCTTTCCTCTCCTCCTCAGAGTCATGTGAAATCTTTCATCCACATTTACGCCATCACAAGCCCCAGACATGGAGTGATTTGTGGTTTGTCCTGAGGGCGCATGGAGGACTTTTGTCACGAAACTAAGCCTGGGCGATTTTATTCGTCTTAATGCCGGCCACTCCACCCATCACTTTTTTTCTTCTTTTTTTTTTTTTTGTTTGTAGATATTTTCTATCTGTGTCACCACGTGAGTCTTTCATTCGACCGAATTAGGATTCGTTTTTTGTTTTGTTTTTTTGTTTTTTTAAATCGTAAGAGTTTATATAACAGTTTTGATACAAAACAAAGTAAGGAGACAGCACGTGAAATTCGTTTTTTGTCTCAGGATATGGACAATCAGTTGTCTCCAAACCAGGGGCGGACTGACCATTTGGGAACTGCCCCAGGGCCCGGGGTCAGAAGGGGGCCCCATGAGATGCCCCTAGTACCTTTTTCATAGGCTTTTTTGGGTTTGGTTTGAGTGTGGGCGAGGACACGGGCCCCATGAGTTGTCAGTCCGCCCCTGCGCCAAACTATGGCCCTTTGCTTGCTTTTGCCCAGACCTTGGGGCACTATTCATCTCATTGATGTGAGTCATTATTCCTTCTACTGACACCGATGAGGCACTATTCTTGCTTCTGGTACCAACACTTGGACATAATTCCTCTTGCTGACAGCAGCGGTGATCCCTATTCCATCCACTGACGCTAACAATTGGGAATACTTCCTTCCACTGATATAAACGTTAAAACACTGTGCCTCCCACTGATACCGATGATGGGGCACTATTCCCCCCACTGACACCAACAACGGGGCACTATTCCTTCCACTGACACCAATGATGGGGCACTATTCCTTCCACTGACACCAACAACGGGGCACTATTCCTCCCACTGACACCAATGATGGGGCCCTATTCCTCCCACTGACACCAATGATGGAGCATTATTCCTCCCGCTGACACCAATGACGGGGCACTATTCCTCCCGCTCCTTCTGCTGATGCCAACAATGGGGCACTATTTCTTCTGCTGGCACCAGCGAATAAGCACTATTTCTCCCAATGATGGGGCACTATTCCTCCCACTGACACCAATGATGGGGCACTATTCCTCCCACTGACACCAATGATGGGGCACTATTCCTCCCACTGACACCAATGATGGGGCACTATTCCACCCACTGACACCAATGATGGGCCACTATTCCTCCCACTGACACCAATGATGGGGCACTATTCCTCTCTCACTGACACCAATGATGGGGAACTATTCCTTCAGCCAATACCAACAATGGGGCACTATTCCTCTCTCACTGACACCAATGATGGGGCATTATTCCTTCCACTGATACCAATGATGGGGAACTATTCCTTCTGTTGATAACAATGGGGCACTATTCCTCCCACTGACACCACTGATTGGGCACTATTCCGTCTGCTGATAACAATGATGGGGCACTATTCCTCCCACTGACACCAATGATGGGGCACTATTCCTCCCACTGACACCAATGATGGGGCACTATTCCTCCCACTGGCACCAATGATGGGGCACTATTCCTCCCACTGATACCAATGATGGGGCACTATTCCTCCCACTGACACCAATGATGGGGCACTATTCCTCCCACTGACACCAATGATGGGGCACTATTCCTCCCACCGACACCAATGATGGGGCACTATTCCTCCCACTGACACCAATGATGGGGCACTATTCCTCCCACTGACACCAATGATGGGGCACTATTCCTCCCACTGACACCAATGATGGGACACTATTCCTCCCACTGACACCAATGATGGGGCACTATTCCTCCCACTGACACCAATGATGGGGCACTATTCCTCCCACTGACACCAATGATGGGGCACTATTCCTCCCACTGACACCAATGATGGGGCACTATTCCTCCCACTGACACCAATGATGGGGCACTATTCCTCCCACTGATACCAATGATAGGGCACTATTCCTCCCTCTGACACCAATAATGGGGCACTATTCCTCCCACTGACACCAATGATGGGGCACTATTCCTCCCACTGACACCAAGGATGGGGCACTATTCCTCCCACTGACACCAAGGATGGGGCACTATTCCTCCCACTGACACCAATGATGGGGCACTATTCCTCCCACCGACACCAATGATGGGGCACTATTCCTCCCACCGACACCAATGATGGGGCACTATTCCTCCCACCGACACCAATGATGGGGCACTATTCCTCCCACCGACACCAATGATGGGGCACTATTCCTCCCACCGACACCAATGATGGGGCACTATTCCTCCCACCGACACCAATGATGGGGCACTATTCCTCCCACCGACACCAATGATGGGACACTATTCCTCCCACCGACACCAATGATGGGGCACTATTCCTCCCACCGACACCAATGATGGGGCACTATTCCTCCCACTGACACCAATGATGGGGCACTATTCCTCCCACTGACACCAATGATGGGGCACTATTCCTCCCACTGACACCAATGATGGGGCACTATTCCTCCCACTGACACCAATGATGGGGCACTATTCCTCCCACTGATACCAATGATAGGGCACTATTCCTCCCTCTGACACCAATGATGGGGCACTATTCCTCCCACTGACACCAATGATGGGGCACTATTCCTCCCACTGACACCAAGGATGGGGCACTATTCCTCCCACTGACACCAAGGATGGGGCACTATTCCTCCCACTGACACCAATGATGGGGCACCATTCCAGCCACTGACCCCAACGATGGGGCACCATTCCAGCCACTGACCCCAACGATGGGGCACCATTCCAGCTCTCTCTCAACAATAGATCCCTACCAGCAACAATCGATTTCCCATCAGCAAAAATAGACCCTTACACGAAAACATGTCCCCCACCAATGACAATAGATCCCACAGCAGCCAACATCAATAGACCCTCCAGCACACCCCTTGCTATTACACACATTCAGTGCTGCAGGTGCCAGAACTGCGTTCCCCCGCATTTCCGCTGAAAAAAAAAAGCCCTGGCAAAGGGTATCGGTTGCTGTCTTCCAGGCCTTAACCAGGGTCTGCCGGGCTGCTAGGAACACGTTCCCCGCCGGCTTCCATTGATAGTTATAGATGTGGGATGGGCTTATGCAGGAGAGCCTCCCAAGGTTCTCCAGTGAGAGTAGCATGAAGAACCGAATGGAGCATATTATCCACTTGACCTCCGGAAAGGTTTTATACCCTTCATGACCAGGCCATTTTTTGCTCTGCGGCACTGCGCTACTTTAACTGGCAATTGCACGATCGTGCAACGCTGTACCTAAAATAAAATTTATATGATTTTTTTTTCTAACAAATAGAACTTTCTTTTGGTGGTATGTGATCGCTGCAAGGTTTTTTTTTTAATTTTTTAAATATATAAATGAAAAAGACAGAACATTTAAAAAAACACAAACATATTTTCTACTTTCTGCTATAAAACATATCCAATACAACAGCACTGGAAGCTGAAAATTGCCCTGGACAGGAAGGGGGTGAAAGCGTCCGGACTGGAAG
>NW_028320263.1:0-36313 GCF_062004578.1 Staurois parvus
TGTTCTAGACTTGAATACATACTTTTTTCAAGGTGCCCTTATGTGGTTTCACCTAAGACACAATTGTCAACTACTCTCTACAGTCCACCATGCAAATAGACTTAAAGCAGAATTTGGGGAAAATTTTTGGGGCTGTGCCAGCACTGCACAGGTTAAATGCTCATTTTGTTGTAGGGAAGAGGATAGCGGAGATATACTTACCTGACCCGCCAATCCTCCCCGTACAAGACCAGTCCTTTTGGCTTCTGCCCCCTTCCCCCCCCCCCCATGGTCTAGCAGTCTTGTAAATGTACTGTTCATGACATTGGCACGCTCCACAGACAGGAACAGACCCCCGCTGGACAGTGCAGGAGAGCGGCTTTCCGTAGGATCGGCAGGTCAGATGTGTATGAGCTTAGTCCTCACCCCTAGAAAAAAAACAAGCAGCTGATCCAAGCACAAAGGGGGCACTGCCCCACTGCATGGTAAAAAAAAACAAAATAAAACTGGAGTTCTACTTTAAAATCCGTCTCCAAGGAAAAAAAACTCTCTTGCAGAGGGACGCTCCTACATTGCAATGGTTAGATGTTCATTTAGGTCTAGGAGACCCCATGAAAGCATAGTGCTCACCTCTACCCTGTTACATTACACTCTAGCAGTGGACTGCCCCTCAGCATCCCCCTGCCCAATGCAGGGCTATGGATTCATCATTTGACTTGATGACGTCAGAGGACCTGCAACAGTCGGAGTGTAGAGGAGTAGAGGCTACAAGGACCAATCCTATAGCCTTGAGGGAGCCGGCAGGAGGGGATGGTTGGGTAAATAAAGAGGTTTTCTGCAGTGCCTTAGACCTAAACAAGCATTTAACTCTTTCAGTGGAGGACAGCCCCACTGTGGGGGACAATTTTACCTTCCCCCAGAGTTCAGCCTAAAATGTGACCAATTATGACAGAAATACAGGAGCTGTTATCACTAAATTTATTTTTCTTGGTGTAGGCTCCAGGAACATCATCCTAATCTTTCTTTGTTCTACGTCAGTGACATATTAAGTGCTGCAGTAGAAATATGGATGACCCTTCTGGAGTCTGCATCTTAAAGAGGAACTGAATTCTGGAAGCTATGCCCAAAAAATACAGGCAGAGGACAATGGGTTAGCCACCAGTATTGCCTGTGGTCTTCCTGCAACTGATTTTTGTACCCCTTCACTGACTTACTATTAATTATTCTGCCCCATGTGTCTGTGTGGATTTGGCCATCTTGGTAGAGGCAGGGTTTTGCTTCCTCAAGATGAAGCCTTCGGCAAAGAAAATAATGAGCAGTACATCAGCGACATCAAATCTCACAGGGACAGCAATGCCTTGGATCTTACAATGTAACTACGCAACAAGGAAGCAGCAGGTACAGGTACTATACAGACAGATCTCCCATTCAGTCCAATGATTCTATCACTTTCAGGTCAAATCAAAATGGTAGCAAACACACAGGTCAGAACAATTTTAATCATTTTTAGTGCGGGCAAAGTGTGAATAGAATATTAAAAATCAGTTCCAAGTATGATTCTTTTTAGAGTATGCACAAATACAAATTAAATGCAGATCACTAAAAACGAATTATTTAGTGCAATTGGATTGGTCACCAGCAGTTTGGCAGCAGTGCAGTCAGTATGATATCTCGTAGCATTTGGCAAACTTCCTGGATTCATTTTCCCAGCATTTTAGGTGTTAAAGTGAAATTAGAGTCTAATATTTAAAAAACTAAGAACACGCGGGTTCTCTATTCCAGAAGAGACCTTCAAAGTCTTACCTGCCTGCCTGCTTGAAGTCTTCTGTAGAATGTTCACTGCATGTGCAGTTCAGTTTACACTCCAGCCCAGTGCCTGGGTGCCAGAATGACTGCATTTTTGCACAAGAGAGGAAGTGATGTCATTCTGCACCGGCCATTCAAGATGGCTGAAGATTGGCACCCAGAAGAAGCTGGGGAGAAGATGCCGGCACCGCAGGGTATCGGACCATCAAAGTTAAGGTAAGTATCACTGATTTTAGCTCAGCTTTAAAATTGGGGTTGAGGGTCAGGGTTTAACATCAGCATTTAGGGAATTAAGCAGTTAAATGATATCTAAAACCAAAAATTTCATCCCATTTTTTATAAAGTAAGGAATGGTGAAAATTTCTATCAGTATTTTTTTTTCATTATATCAGCTTTCCATGCTATCTTTTTGAGACTACTGAATACTAATCCTCCCCCTGTATTGAAGATGAGATGGAGGTTTTTGTAGTCCTAAAATACATCCTGCCCTAGGGTGACATTGCTACTCGTCTAAAGACAAAGCAAAGAAGCAATGCCAGCCTGGGACAGGAAGTGAGTTACAGGCAGCAGGGTAAAATAAAGGTAAAAGAGAAAAACAAATGCAGCCACCACATCCAAAGACTGGTAAGTTACAATATACAGGGAGAATAACAGGCGCATGGTTTAGCAGTCCATGTATGTTGTATTAAGTTCCAAGTGGGCAGGGATAGTCCAGTAGGAACTAAGGGCAAGCTGCGATGGAGTGAAGCATAACTCTGCAGTAGAAGAAACAAAGAAACACAGTGCCTCCAAGTGTATACTGCAATAATCTTTAATAAGAAGGTAAGTTGTACCTCACATCTTAGAATTTAAAAACAGACTCGTATGGTGGCGAGGTAAAACATCTGTAGCCAGAAGTTAGGTGACTATTCCAAAGAGGAGATAGCCTAGGTCCACCAGCAGATAGTGTTATGTATGTGAAGCAAGGGGTGGTGAAGCCTGGCAGAGTCTCCAAGATGTCTGGGATCGGTCACATTTGGCATCTGATGTCATCAATATGTGGCTCGTTTCTGAGCCTGCGCAGGACGAGCGTCGCCAAGCGCACTCTTTCATTAGGCAGCTGCCTCCTCTCTGGAACAGTCACCCAACATCTGACTACAGACGTTTTACCTCTCCACCATATGAGCCTGTTTTTCAATTCTAAGATGTGAGTTACTAGTTACCTTCTTATTAAATATTATTGCAGTATACACTTAGAGGCGCTGTGTTTCTTTGTTTTTGTTTAAGTTACAATATACAACATTTTGGGGGGCCTTTAGAGGTGCTTTAACTATGATTCGTTTCATCACATGAGCCACCAAAGAAGCAGCAATAGGGCCAAATACTAAAAAAGCATGACATATGTACCATTGTCAGTCATTCTCTGGGAAACATCTGTCTGTCTCTGGCTACCCCAACAACACAAATCCTACAATAATTTTAATATCAATCTTACCATCAGTGGCCAGTCCTCCCACTTCCTCATTCCCGTAAAAACGGTCACTTCTATAGATGACCTCAGACCTCTGTGGATCCACTGGATTTGGAGTCACGTTATAGGAATCCTCAGACACCGGCTCAGATGGCTCTTCTTGGGTTTCATAAGATGGGATGTTGCCAAGAACTCTACTCCCTGATGGTTGAATCTCAGGCTCACCTAAAGGCTCATCCGGGTCATAAGGAGTCCAGTTGGGTTCTCCCTGAGATGGAGGTAAGGGATTGTTTGGTGTATATATGGTAGCATGATCCCCAGCGTCTATGAAATCATGAGTTCCACCAGGGTTCAAGATTACACTGTCCGTGGTGGGCGGCTCAGTGGTTTGTCCAGCTGGGTAGTCTTCATCATAGTTGTCTTCATAGTTGTTTTCCCCATTGAATTGGTTTTCCAGTTGTTGTTCGGGGAAGTCATTGTGCGAGTTTATCAGCGGGACGTACCGTTGCTGTGCATGGGGGTGAGGCTCTTTGGCTGGAATTACATTATCAATCTCTGAAAGGCTACCAATATGGAAGACCCACACTCCAGGAACACCAACATTGCTTGTCCTAAGGAGTGGGGGAAAAAATAAGGCTTTACAACCAAGTTTCTACTTATTACACATAACTTGTAAAAAGGTCTAATTATGGGGTCAGTCCACTGAAAAACATTTTATCATTAGCGTCTGAAAAAAAACTATTTATATCATTAATTTTATAGGGATGTCACTTTTTACTGAAATGCTATACAGAATGCATTGATCCATACACATCCAGAACTCAAAATGTAATGTACCTGCCAGTCCCATATGTATTAGTGGGCTTGTTGTAAGTGGAAGCCAATTAACCTATCATTATGTCTTTGGATTGTGGCAGTTAGTCCAGCCATACATCTTAGAACAAAGAAAACGTAAAACACCAGCTGTGGTGTATTGCAATGCCATTCATTTGGACTCGAGGTACTGCATCACAATCCAAACTGAATCATCTGTGTGATATGGTGAGATGCATTAAAAAAATCGTGCATGTTCAATTCTGGGTCCATTGGCCACCCATTAAAAAATAACAGCCTGCCTCAAACAACACATGGCCTAGCCTATCTGAGCTGGGGGTGCAGAAAAAAAAAAAAAAAAAAAAAGTCAGGGGGCACAATGTCAACAATGTGTGTGAGCCACTGACAGTCTGTCACACAGTGTCACAACTTGGGAAACACTAGTACGTATTAGACCATCGTAAGATTGGAACAGAACCAGTGCACCCTTATATCAGGTATCCCTATCAGAGTCTACCTTTATATCAGGAGTCCGCATCAGAGTCTGCCTTACATTATAAGTACTCATCGGAGTCACCCTCTACATCAGGATCCCCATCAGAGTGCCCCCTTACATCAGGGTCCCCAAAAGAGTACTCCTTTACATCATCAGGTGTCCCCATGAGAATGCTCCCTTGCATCAGATGTCTCCATTAGAGTGCCCCATTGGATCAGGTTTCCCCATCAGGATGCTCCCTTAAATCAACTGTTTCCATCACAGTGCTCCCTTACATCAGGGTCCCCACCAGAGTGCTCCTTTACATCAGGTGTCCCCATCTCAGTGCTTCCTTATGGCAAGTGTCCCCATCAGATTGCCCCATTACATCAGGTATACATGGATGTTCCCAATTAGAGTGCTCCTACATCAATTGCCCCCATCAGTCAGGCTCATGGATCAGTGAGTGCACTCCCAGAAACCTAGGGGGGGGGGCACAACTAAATTCTGGGGGGGGGGGCAAATCCCTCCCCAGCACCCACCTAGATCCAGCCCTGAATGGGCCCTAAACGTAAAAGAACTAGTCAGCTCAATAATATAAGGCATACAACTATACCTGTGTGCAGATCAATGTAAACATATGGAAAGACTGAACAGAAGACAGAGGAACTTCAGTTGAGCTTTAAGGAAAGAGGATTTTAAAGTCTAAGCTTTGTTAGAATTTTTTTTATTTAACCACTAGAATGTTTTACCCCCTTCATGACCTGAGCATTTTTTTTGCTATTCAGCACCACGTTATTTTAACTGGCAATTGCATTGTCATGCAACATTGTATACAAATTAAATTTAGAATTTTTTTCACAAAAATAATATTTTCCTTTGGTGGCATTTGATCAATGCCAGGTTTTTTTTATAATATAAACAAAAATTTGGAAAATAAAAATAATATTTTCTACTTTCAGTTATAAAACATATCCAATAGAAAAATCTAATTTCTTCATAACTTTAGGTCAAAATTTATTCTGCTAAATAAAAACAATAAAAAGTCTTATAAAAACAAAAAATCTCAATACATGTATATTAATTGGTTTGCGTGAAAGTTACAGCACCTACAAACTATGGTATATATACTGGAATTTACTCAGCTATAAATGACATAGTGTAATGCAGTGTTTCTCAACTCCAGTCCTCATGGACCCCCAACAGGTCATGTTTTCAGGATTTCCCTCAGATGAAACAGCTGTGGTAATTACTAAGGCAGTGAAACTGATCAAATCACCTGTGCAAAATAATGGAAATCCTGAAAACATGACCTGTTGGGGGTCCATGAGGACTGGAGTTGAGAAACACTGGTGTAATGGAAGGCATAGGGTGATAGAGTGGAGAACAATCTGGTGCTAACAGACACTGGCTGGGAGGGCCACTAACTTACCTTGACGTCACCAGTGACACTAATACAGTGTTAATACTGTACACTGACATTGTAGTAATGACTGGCTGTGAAGGGTTTAACATCTATGGGCAATCAAAGGGTTAGCTGTGCCTAACAAGTGTAATGTGTGCTGTTTTTACTTACTAATCTGGCTGCTTTTTCCTCCCTGCTTTTCAGGGAGAGGAAACAGCCAGATCACTGTTCACTGCAGGAGTTCTGTGTATTTTTAAACAGAGAACTCTGTGTGTGATTGGACACACCCAATCAGCAGGTTTAAGCCAAAATTATTGGTTAAAATCTGCTGCCAAACTTGTGCTGTGTGCAAACACATCACAGGTCAGCATGGATTGTGCACACGCATACCCCAAACCTGGACGCAAGCCGACAACATACATGTATATTGGCGTGCCTGCACCTGCTGCCAATCGCAGTATATTTACTATGAGCGGTCAGCAGGTGGTTAAATTTGCCTGAGGTTTTAGTTGAAATCTTCCAGCCTCTGATCCCCCCCTTCCTGCCCCTACAGAGGTAATCTTCCGGTGCTGTGGAGGTTAATATGAGCCTGCCTGAGGGATCTGTCACATGCACTCATCAAGAGTGACAACTATCCCCGCCCTTCCGCTCCTCTTCTCCATCCATAGAAGCTGTACCTTTAAAATCCATGAATAATTCGCAATCTATGAATTGAGGATGAGTGGATTAATGAAAGGTACGCTTCCTCCATTCATAAAACACTTAGGACAACTTTTATGAATGGAGGAAGGGGGCAGCAGCTGCATCATTGGGAACATGTTACATGTTCTGTCCTAAAATGGGGGGAAAATGTACCATGATCCCAAAGGTGAACTTCTCCTTTAAGTTATGCCAACAAATCAAAAGGTAGTTCTTGGACTGAGACCCCAGAGGTGACACTGCTGTTGGTTATACCTGGGTTTGTAGCTCAAATCCGAAAGGGTATCTTCAGCATCCCCATTGAAGTGGCACATGCATTTATCCCTAAACATTGGAAATCCACCACTATGGGTTTCCTCTGGGTACTCCGGTTTCCTCCCACACTCCAAAGACACGCTGGTAGGTGAATTGGTTCCTGTCTAAATTGGCCCTAGTATGTGTATGTATGAATGTGAGTTAGGGACCTTAGATTGTACGCCCCTTGAGGGTTAGGGACTGATGTGAATGTACAATATATATGTAAAGTGCTGTGTAAATTGATGGTGATATAGAAGTATCTGTAATAAATAAAATAAATAAATATCCCCTCAGTTAGGGAATGGGTTGAGGAACTCAATGCCATTATGCAGAGGGAAGAGTTAACGGCAGGCCTATATGAACATTATGGTGATCGGAAGTGGAAATTGTCCTCCCTCCCCGTAGTCTTCTGGGACACGTGACAGGTCCCAGAAGACTATGAGGCCCATTCACAAAGCACAGTGCTTTTCGCACATGCGCAGTGGGCACCTGGCTGTGAAGCCGCAATCTGTCACAGCCCGGTGCTCACACCAAAGATGCCGGACCCAGGGAGAGAAGATGGCCGGTGAAACCAGCGGTGGTGAGGACAACGCTAGACCAAGGGACAGGTAAGTGGCTGTATTTTTTTTTACACTTTTTGTAGCTGCTGACTTTTTTTTTTTTTTCCAGGTGGAACTTAATAAATTTTATTGTAAAAGGGAAACATCTTGGACGTCGTACATCTCTGCAGTGTATGTCAGCCTAGGTTCCAATTAGGCCAATCAGGGGGGCCTGGCCTGGTCATACACCTCCTTATGAGGTTTTGCAGAGACCTGTAACTTCCAGGGCTTTTCCCTTTTCCGTTAGAGGTCTACAGATGAGACAAGCTTTGTCCTGGTCTGCACTCCAAGCGGTTGCTACACAAGAGGACCTGGTGGGGTCTTGAGCGTCACTTGCCAAGTTAATAAACTTTGTTAAAAAAAAAAAAAATCTACAAAAAAAAAAAAAGAAAAAAAAGACGGACTTACTGATAAAGATTCTTCACAGACTGTTCGCTGTCTGTGACGCTGTAATACGGCGCTTCCTTCTTCAACAGTTCCGAGTCGCCCCGGCTGAACAGCACTCTGGCGGGGATGAGGAGGTGCACATTGTACGATTGCTTTGGTCTTGTCCCAAAAAACTGAAGCCCATGTTCAGGATACAGGAATATGGCGTAGGTGTCTGAATCGTCATACGCAAGCACAGCCTGGAATGTGTTAAACTAGGAACAAAAATAAATAGCGGGTTGTCACATTGTTCTGAAATCAAGAACATAATGTATAAACACAGTAATATTCAGGAAATTCAAATATGAAAAATGACCAGAAATAGCCTGGAGAGCCAGAGATATAGCTTTGTATTTTCAAGACATTTACATACAAATGATAGACACCCACTTTATTAGGTCCACCTGTTCAATTGCTTTGTAAACAACAATTGCTATTCAGCCAATCACATGGCAGCAACTCAATGCATTTAGGCATCTAGACGTGGTGAATACGACTTGCTGAAGTTCAAACAGAGCATCAGAATATGGAAAAAAGGGGAATTTAAGTGACTTTGAACGTGGCATGGTTGTTGGTGCCAGACCAAGTATTTAAAAAACTGATATCTACTGGGATTTTCATGCACAACCGTCTCTAGGGTTTACAGAGAATGGTCTAAAAACATCCAGTGAACAGCAGCTGTGTGGACGAAAATGCCTGGTTTATGTCAGAGAATGGGCAGACTGGTTGGAGATGATAGAAAGGCAAAAAGTAACTCAAACAATCACGTTACAACCAAGGTATGCAGAATACCATCTCTGATTGCACAATACGTCGAAACTTGAAGCAGATGGGCTACAGCAGCAGAAGACCACACTGGGTGCCACTCCTGTTGGCTAAGAACAGGAAACGAAGGCTACAATTCACACAGGATCACCAAAATTGGACAATAGAAGACTGGAAAAACGTGGTCTGATGACTCTCGATATCAGCTGCGTCATTCAGAGGGTGGTTTCAGAATTTGGAGTAAACAACATGAAAGTATGGATCCATTCTGCCTTGTATCAACAATTCAGGCTGGTGGTGGTGGTATCATGGTGTGCGGGATATGTTCTTGGCACACTTTTGGGCCCCTTAGTACCAATTGAACATAATTTAAATGCCACAACCTACCTGAGTATTCTTGCTGACCATGTCCATCCCTTTATGCCTCCAGTGTCCCCATCTTCTGATGGCTCCTTCCAGCAGGATAATGCACCGTGTCACAAAGCTCAAATCATCTCCAACTGGTTTCTTGAACACGACAATGAGATCACTGCATTCCAATGGCCCCCACAGTCACCAAATCTCAATCCAAAAGAGCACTTTTGGGATGTGGTGGAACGGGAGATTTGCATCATGGATGTGCAGCTGACAAATCTGCAGCAACTGCGAGATGCTATCATATCAATTTGGAGCAAAATCTCTGAGGAATGTTTCCAACACCTTGTTGAATCTATGCCACCAAGAATGAAGGCAGTTCTGAAGGCAAAAGTGGGTCCAACCTGGGACTAGCAAGGTGGACCTCAAAGTGGCTGGTAAGTGTAGACTCGTGATGGCATTGTCTGCTGCTGCAACTTTTATTAAATGATCAAAACATGAAAAACTGATATTTCAGGGTTTACCAGATCCTTGAGATTTGGGGCCTTATGGACAAGGGCGTATGAGACCTTGTACGGCATAAAGTGGATTTATTCCTGCCCAAGAAGTCCAGGTGCTTGGAAACATAAACCGCTGTGCAATTGTACACTGTCAGTACTCACATACACCAGCTTATAGTACGCAGAGGTATTCCTCGGACATGGATAGTCTGCATTCTGGGAATGTGTCTGTACACAAGGACAAAAATGTCACCAGCACATCGAGGATCACCAATATGGGTCCAAAGCAGGGTGTATAAAAATCAATGATTTAAAAAAAAATAAATAAAAAAAAATAAATCGGATTTTCTTTTATTTAAATCAGATTTTTTTGAATAAAATGATTTTTGAGGAAAATATATTACCATCCAAAGGTTATTCCATCATGAAATAAAGATTAGTTTTTTTAATTATGTAGAATAAGGCTGTATATGTTTCATTTTTTTGGTAAATAAATTCCATGAATCCATTCACAATGTCATGCTCTTCCAGAGGTTTTTGTAAGATTATTGGGCAGTTTCTCTGCCTACAAGATATTATCACAGATGCTCGGTTTACTTTTGCAGTTCTCAAAACTGAATTTGACTCAGCGGAGATCACATGCCTCTTCTTCACAGCAAAAATGTTATAACATGAACAGAGTTAAGAAAAAGACCTTCATCCTAACTTCTACAAACCTATGAATACAGAATCAACCCCTTCAGTGCTAAGTTTCAAGAAGTTCAGTGAATAGAATAGAAACAATATTTTTCTGATTGTTTGGAGTGGAATAGATCTGCACAAGAAGAAAGTGAAACTAAGTGTGAGGAGGAAGGGGCTGACAGTCTAAGTTTCTTAAAATATATAGATTTTGTTTAGCCAAATTAGTTACCAAACATGGATGTTTAAGCAAATCACATATGCTGGAATGTTATTGTTTCAGTTGAATAAATCTATTTAAATTGTTATTATTAAGGTAATGATTATTTTTCTCCTTCCTAAGTACAACAGAAAAGTTGTCCAAATATGAATGATTAACCTATTAAACGGGATAAAAAAACTAACATGAAAAGTTGTTATTCTAAAAATCTTCATCTACTTGCATATTAAAGTTATACCAGCAAGAATTAGTCTTTATGTAGAAAACTAGGATTTACATCAATCCTTACGGACTAGTGATTTAAATCAGTTTGATTTAAATCAAATCCACCCTGGTCCAAAGGTTTTAATAAACCATCACATAGTTACAGCAAGGCAACGTTTCGGAGTCTCGCAGGACCCCTTCATCAGGCATCGTCACATGCCTGATGAAGGGGTCCTGCGAGTAGTCACATGCCTGATGAAGGGGTCCTGCGAGTAGTCACATGCCTGATGAAGGGGTCCTGTGAGTAGTCACATGCCTGATGAAGGGGTCCTGCGAGACTCCGAAACATTGCCTTGCTGTAACTATGTGATGGTTTATTAAAACCTTTGGACCCATTATGGTGATCCTCGGTGTGCTGGTGACATTTTTTCCTTGCTGATTTTGTTCGGTTCCAGCCGACGGTCACTGCAGCACCCACTTATACATACAGCCATTTTTATCGCAGGAACGTGTGCATTTGGTTAATACACTTGTGTCTGTACACAATACACATGGCCATTCTTGTATATAGATGCCTGTATGCAGCACCTGACCTTCCCGGGTGCAGAAATAAACCTGACTTTACATCATACATGGCCTCATACGCTCATGTACGAGGCCTAAGACCACCTGATCGCATGTAAGCATGCACAAAGGTTTACATGTGTACAGCATACAATATGATCCTGGATTATGCGGTTGGGTCCACAGCACACAATACTGCTGTGTTCAGATTCGAATATTACGTAGCTTATAGTAGGTCTGTGTGCATCGGCCCTACAAATAATAAACTAGTATTTCACGTTAGAAAAAAAATGTTGCTTAATCAAGCACCTTCTATAGTTGCTTCATAATTGTATTAACATGTAGACACAAACTTATCAAAAATATGGGTTTTTTTTATACTAATAAAGATGATTAAAAGTAAAAAAGTGACATGTTTGTTCTGCTTTAAAAGATAGTAACCAGCCCTTAACTCGCTGGTATTATTATTATTATACAGGATTTATATAGAGCCAACAGTTTGCTCAGCGCTTTACAATATAAGGGAGACAGTAAAATTACAATACATTTCAGTACAGAGGGAAAAGGAGGGCCCTGCTCATGGAGCTTACAATCTAAAGGAAGGGGGAGGTGGTACAAAAAGTGAGAGCTATGGGGGATGATCTGGTAGAGGTGATGCAAGTACAATTCTTAGGTGGAGGTGGGGTAGGCTTCCCTGAATAAGTGTTCAAAGATCGCCTAAAGGCAGACAGGTTGGGACCTGACAGGACATACTGTGGTAGGGAGTTCCAGAGGATGGGAGAGGCTCTGGACAAGTCCTGGAGGCGAGCGTGGGAGGAGGTGATGAGGGAGCTAAAGAGGAAGATATCTTGGGAGGAGAGGAGTGGGCGGTATCTGTGGATGAGGTCGGTGATGTAGCTAGGGGCAGTGTTGTGGATGGCTTTGTACATTGTGGTTAGTATTTTGAATTTTATACTTTGGGTTAGTGGAAGCCAGTGAAGGGATTGGCAGAGAGGGGCAGCAGTTACTGATTGGCTCGTAAGGTGTATGAGTCTAGCAGCAGCATTCATAATAGACTGAAGGCGGAGGGGTATTGTACCCCCTCAAGACTACATTTCATGTTTCCAGGAACATCACAACTCTGTTTTAGGGGTTGCGGCCTTGCTGGTCTCCTAGATTGTAAGCTCAAAAGAGCAGGGCCCTTGACCCCCTCGTGTTTTGTTACTGTATTGTCTCATGTACTGTCCCCCACTATAATGTAAAGCTCTGAGCAAACCTTTTAGCGCTATATAAATACTGTATAATAATAATACCCTTGAGCATACGTTTTGGGGCTTGTCCTGGTCTCTCCTTGATCTGGAATGGTGTCTCGGTGGTGGTCTCTACCGTGGCCGATACTCCGATAACTATGTCTCTGCAAACCTGTATATTGGGCGCTCCTATATTGGGGATTTCAGTCAATGAAATGAGGCTAATTCACACGATTTGTGTGTCCTCCTTATGGGCCATTGCCCTTCACTGGAAATCACCGACAGTTCCGTTGGTCTCGGTTTTGCGGAAGGTCGATATGGTGATGCTCATGGAACATATCAACTATACATTGGTGGATAGGATGCACTTATTTAAACAGAAAATGGGATGGTTGGAAAACACATGGACATCTACTGTTTGATTGATGGTCTATCATAGTTTGAAGTGCTTTGAGTCTCTGCACACAGCTTGGTTGTTTTGTATTTTTTACGGACTACGTCATTCATGTACTTGCGCTTATATCTTTATGAATGTATTTTCTAATACTGTCCGCTCCTCACAAGACCTCCTACTCTCTAGTTCCCTGGTCTCCTCCTCCCACGCCCGACTGCAGGACTTCTCCAGGGCTTCCCCCATCCTCTGGAACTCCCTACCCCAAGCCATCAGACTATCACCTACTCTTCTCTCCTTTAGGCGCACCCTGAAAACCCATCTTTTCAGGGAAGCCTACCCCACCCTCAGCTAATTGCCGATCTCCTCCACTCTTCCTACCACTCCATCCCCCACAGCTATTTCCTCCTGTACCACTATCCCCTCCCTCTTAGATTGTAAGCTCTAAGGAGCAGGGCCCTCGAACCCCTCGTGTATCGCATTGTATTGTTGTTACTGTACTGTCTCGTGTACTGTCTCCTATTGTAATGTACAGCGCTGAGCAAACTGTTGGCACTATATAAATCCTGTATAATAATAATAACCTATGTACCTTTTTTTTTTTTTTGACGTTTTGTACCTCAAAAGGCTGCACTATTTTTGTTGCCTAATTCTTAATAAAAACGTTTGTAAAAAAAAAAAAAAAGATAGTAAGCAGCCCAGCACACCCACACTGTATTCTAGGATTGTTCACTCATGTGACACACTGCGGGTCAATCTCTGACTCTGGTTACTCTGTAATTATCTAGTCAATAAATAATAGGAGGAGGTGGATTCCCGGCACCGCTACCCCTTGATCCCTTTAAGTGCAACAGTATGTCAATCTGTCATGCATGGAAGGGTGGAGGAGGGGGGCTGCATGGGAATGCATAAACTACACTCATCTGTCTTCCAACCAATCCAATTCATCATGCCCACTGACAGCGCAGCCTACATATGGCAAAACGTCATTGGGGAAGGGGCTTTGTTTCCTGCTTTACACTGACACTTATCATAAGCTTAGTGGCCATACACAGGAACAAACATTCAAACATCTGAGACGTTCAAAAGAGTTACTGATTTCGAAAATGATAAATCCTTTATATTAGATTGTAAGCTCTAATGAGCGGGGTCCTCTGAATCCTTCTGTATTCATTTGTATTGTAATTGTACGGTCTGCCCTTTTGTTGTAAAGCACTGCGGAAGTTGTTGGCGTTATATAAATCCTGTATAATAATAATAAAAAATAATAATAAATAATAATTGGTCTTAAAGCTGAACTCCGGGATAAGCCAATATTGTCTAAATACATTCATCGTGTATTTTTATTGGATCTCTGTGTGCTTTGCATATTTCTTCCAGATCTGCGCAGTAATCCAGTGTGAGATTTTCCCTCTGTGCAGGAGCTTCCTGTAATAAAGACCTCTCACTGCTGCTCACTCTCCTTGTGCAGGGTGACTGGTCTTGTCTCCGCCCCCTCCCGTTTCTGCAGGCAGCATGTAGTAAGTAGGTGGTGCCTGCTGAGCCCCTCCCACAGCCCCTGCTCACCATACTGGCTACTAAGGAATATATTTAAATAAAAGTTTTTGAGTCTGGAGTTTTGCTTTAAATGCAAACATAGCCAAGAACTCCTCCTTAAAGTGTCTTGCAGTAACATAGAAGCCGAAAGATCATAGCGAAGGATCAGGCATCGGGCATTCGACCCTTAGTGTATACTGCCCTAAAAAGGGAAGCAGTGTGCACTGCCCAACACCATCCAGGGGCAGCAGCTGTCATCCGCTCACAGAGTTTGACAGGCTGCTGGACAGTGTACCCATGCCCTCTCCTGAACACCACAGCCCCATGCACCAGAGCTAAAATGTCCAGTGTGCATGGGGCCTTAGACAGTTGTCACTAGAAGTGGCTAAATGATTATCACTTCCGCCTGGCAGCACTAGGGTCATTAGTTCAAATCCCAACCACGGCACCACCTGCCTGGAGTTTGCATGTTCTCCCTGTGCCTGCGTGGGTTTCCTCCGAGTACTCCGGTTTCCTCCCACGCTCTAAAGACATGCTGGTAGGTGAACTGGATCCTGTCTAAATCGGCCTTAGTGTATGTGTATGTATGAATGTAAGTTAGGGACCTTAGATTGTACGCCCCTTGAGGGTTAGGGACTGATGTAAATGTACAATATATATGTAAAGTGCTGCGTAAATTGATGGCGGTATATAAGTACCTGAAATAAATAAAATATCCCCATTGGAAGATTTTCCCATTATTCCGGTTATGGTGACAACTATAAAGTGTTGGATTTCCTCCCAGTTTCTGTCCTTCAGACAATGGTCACCAGCAGAAGGTGGGCTGAGGGGTAGGAAAAAGAAACAGCCTCCAAGGGGGCTTCATCAGTATAAAGGCGCAAAAGGGGAAGTAGTTCATAGCTCATGTGGTGCAATTTGGCCTTGGGTGCTAAGGACACTTGTCCTGGCAATGGTCACCAGCACAAAGGAGGGAGAGTGAATCTGCCCAAGGGTGACACCAACAACAAAAAACACCTGATAGGGGGTTCTAACCTTCCTCTACTATACCTAAAATAGAAATAGAGCTTTTAGATATACTGTACAAGCAAGGTCCGTTTATTTACTTGAGGGCTTTTTGCCGAAACTCAACCGTAAAATAAAAAAAAACTGGATAAAAAAGTACTTATTTAAACGTGTGTGTTTTTTTATTCTGATATAGCATTTTGGCATGGAACAAGGGACCCTTGGTAAGCAAGTGGCCTCTGCATTTTTAATGCAAGTTCTACCTAATGTCATACCCTCCAAATTCCTGCAAGTCTTTTAAGTGCCAAAGAATTTAGACAAAAGGATGTTCCTTGCCACACCCTCAGCAACCATTCCATTATAGGCAGCACAGTGGCTAAATGGTTAACGACGCCACCTGCCTGGAGTTTGCATGTTCTCCCTGTGCCTGTGTGGGTTTCCTCCAGGTACTCCGGTTGCCTCCCACACTCCAAAGACATGCTGGTAGGTGAATTGGCTCCTGTCTAAATTGGCCCTAGTATGTGTATGTATGAATGTAAGTTAGGGACCTTAGATTGTACGCCCCTTGAGGGTTAGGAACTTAGATTGTACACCCCTTGAGGGTTAGGGACTGATGTGAATGTACAATATATATGTAAAGTGCTGCGTACATTGACAGCACTATATAAGTACCTGAAATAAATAATTTAAAGCCCAGGTCCAGGAACTAGACAAAATCTACTCCCCAATCTCACCCCCCCTCCCCCCACAAGGGCTGACTGTTCAGTCTTAGGGTACACAGATAAGGAGACATACTTACCTTATTCCTTGCTCCACCTGGGTTCCTGCAGAGGTTTGACCGTTCCCACAAAGCCTCCTCTCTATGGTGCTCCTGGCCGTGGTCACATTCTTACCTTGTACACAATGACACCAGGGAACCAAAGCTCTGGAGGTAAAGGAGAGGAAAGTGCTGGAGCCAGCCAGAGTGGAGTTAAGGCCCTCTTATCTCCCTCTAGACCTAACAAGCATTTAACCCCTACAGTTAATGTGATTCTATAGGTGGAATAAAAAAAAAAAAAAAAAACACATGTTATGCTTACCTGCTCTGTGTAATTGTTTTGCACAGAGCAGCCCCGATCGTCTTCTATTTGGGTCTCCTGCAAGCGGTCCTGGCCCCTCCCCCCTGCCAAGTGTTCCCAATAGCAAGCCTCTTGCAATGGAGGCACTTGAACATTTGAAATGTATTCCAAAAGAAAAACAAACAAAACCAGCGCTCCAATCTTCATGCAAACCAAGGAATTGTCAAATGCCAACCGAAGAGGTGCTGCCCCTTCTGAGATCGGGAAATCTGACCACTGATGAATAAAAACAAACAAGGGCGCACTCTAATCGTGCAGTACCGTGGTATAACACGTAATTTATTAAATAAAAAGGATGTGTACTCACAAACCAACGTGATATGGGCAGTATAGGTGATCCACAAAAACAGTCACAATGCAACTGTGTCTAATGATGCGGATAAGCTGACGTGTTTCGGGAGCTGAACCCCCTTCCTCAGAGCTCCAAAGGTATCAATCAATCAAATGTATATACAGAGTCCTCCTGCGCTTAAAGGAAGTAATGCCTAAAAAATACAGCAGCTGGCACTCTAAACTGATACCTTAACAGTGATAAAAAGCATAATACCCAATACTAGTGCAGCGCTACCCTAAATATAGATCAAAATAATATAAACCACTGTGCTAAAATAAATGAATAAGTAAATGAATAAATACTGTGTAAATATTAAATATAAGTGCATGAAGTACCCAAACCAATGTGACCTGTGGTCACACAAGTGACCTGACAACAGTGAAATCCAACACCACAAATATAAAAGATACAGCAACCTATAATGTTTCGACATTGACCCCTATTATAAACGGGGATATAATGCATAACCCCTACAGTTCATGTAATTCTATAGGTTGAATTAAAAAAAGACATGTTATGCTTACCTGCTCTGTGTAATCGTTTTGCACAGAGCAGCCACGATCGTCTTCTTTTTGGGTCTCCCGCCAGCGGTCCTGGCTCCTCCCCCCTGCCAAGTGCTCCCAATAGCAAGCCTCTTGCAATGGAGGGACTTGAACAGTCTCGCTCCTAAGCCATACTCATGTTAATGGACATTGTCCTTCCTCCCTCGCTCTCTCCTCATTAGCTCACTGGCCGTGATTGACATCAGCAGGAGCCGATGGCTCCCGCTGTTCTGTGAGCCAATGAGAAAAGAGAGACTTAGGAGAGACCAGGCTCTCATGCACATTGATGGATTGAGATGGGGCTAAGGCAAGTATAAGGGGACTGAAGGGGAAGCTGCACCCAAAAGATTTTTTTTCACCATCATGCACAGAATGCATGAAGGTAAAAAACTTTCCACTTTAGGGCAGAGGGTTGTCTGAAAGGGTAGATTTTATCCAATTCCTAGAGTTGGCTTTTAAGAAAAATAGATTGACCACAAAGAATCAAACAATCTGACATGTTGAAAAAGGACAGAGGGATAAAAATAAAATCTCCCCTTTTCTCTGCAGTATTTAAACAACTTGGCAGGGCCCCTTCAAAATCAAATGCATTTTTCTCTTGCAGTGACAGTAAAGGGTTGTGGGTGCAGGGGGGGGGGTTATCTGGGGTTTTCCGGAAACTTCAGCACAAGCATTTTGCACCGTTCCCTTCACTGGACCGTCTTGAGATCGGATAATTCGGGGCCAGCAGTGTGCCCTGCCGGAATTTTTCTGGGCAACGTTCATTTTAATCAAACAGATCAGCGCGGGGAGCCTCCTGCCTCATTAGCGTTTTGCTGTACTATTTTCAGAACTACTGAGGGGCTGCAGCTTGAAGTTCCTCAAACAAAAGATCAAAGAGGGCCTCTCCAGGAGCCCTCCACTGGGAAAGACAGTGGCCCTTGGACACGAGGGAGCTAGAGGGGCTAGTTAAAGCCTCGGTGCCAAATTCTCCGTAAATGGACATTTCACACAGCTTCCCTTGGCTCCAGCCGCAGGAGTAAATAGCTTGCTTCCTGTTGAACAGCACAGAGGCTGCTAAAGTCATCCGAATTTTATACTGTAGTTTAATCAGTGACGCCATGCATGGCTGGAATTCTAGATCCTAAACATTGCACATCAGCCAACCGCAACCAATCAGAAGACGTCCGGCATTCATTTATTTGGAACAGCCAGCCCCCGTACACACTATTGCTTCTACACAATCATGTGTTTTTTCTGTTTTAATGAACACGTGTGCATTTTTCATTTTTTGTTTTTGGCTAAAGACAAGCAACATCTGCTGTGATGTCAGGTGTCATCTTCCTTTTATCTCCTTCCTCTGTGTTGTGTAGTTGCTGTGTTATCTGACCAGTCATGTCCAATATGTCCAGGGGCGGACGGACAACTCATGAGGCCCCCGGGCAATAGGGGATCATGGGGCCCCTGTGTCCTCGCCCATGCTCAAACCACACCCAAAAAAGACTATGAAAGGTACCAGGGGCATCTCATGGGGCCCCCTGACCCCGGGCCCTCAGGCAGTGGCCGAGTTCCCGAATGGTCAGTCCGCCCCTGAATATGTCTTATTTTTTTGGGCAGGATAGGCAACCCAATGAACATAAACTACATAGGCAATGTCATTCCATGCCTCTCCCATTTGCAGCCATCCTTGTGATTATCATCTTACTGCAGGGGTAGGCAGTAAGGCGGAAATCTACCGGAACAATAAGAAAGATCAAAGATCACCGGGGTCGTTGCCCATATATTTTTTTTAAAGTAAGTAGCAAGGCCTAAATAGTAACAAAAATATAACACAAATCTCATTGTAAAAATATAAACTTACACCATCTGAAAAGTGGACAGTGTCAGTCAGCAGAGCAGTGGAAAGTGTCTTTAGGGCAGAGGGCAGGGTCGGGAGGGGCGGTGGACAGCGTCGGGAGGGGCGGTGGACAGCGTCGGGAGGGGCGGTGGACAGCGTCGGGAGGGGCGGTGGACAGCGTCGGGAGGGGCGGTGGACAGCGTCGGGAGGGGCGGTGGACAGCGTCGGGAGGGGCGGTGGACCGCGCCAGTAGTTTTTTTATTTACTTGACTATTTTTTTGGCAATTTTTTTTTTTTGCAATATTATTTTTTTTCATGAAGGGGGCGTTTATGAAATATGAGGGGTCTAATAAGACCCCTTATGTCTCACTTTTTTTTCCCCCAGTCCCTTTTTCTGCAGCCTTAGCTGCATTGAACAATGAAAATGGAAAGTAATCTGTGCTGAGTGGCTTCCTGTTCATTCACAAACTAAAGCATAGTAAACACAGTTTATTATGCTTCAGTTTGTGAATGAACACACAGTGTACCGCTTCAGTACCTTTCACTCGTTGTGTTCATTAAGAAAAGGTAGGGGCCTGTAAATGACATTTCTTCCAGCCCCTTCCCCCGCTCTCCATCCTGAAGCATCAAAAGCCAGTGGGAGAGAAGAGAGGTGAAGCTGGCAAAGCTACAGGGGGAATCAGGGGAGCACACGGGGGCCAGGAAGCTGAAAGAAGAGGAACAGGGACAGTAGGGGTGGCAGGAGTAGCATTCACTAGTACCAATTTCCTTTCCTCTGGCAGCATCTGAATGCCAGCAGGAGGGAGAGGAGGAGAGACAGCTTTCAGAGGCTGCAGGAAGGAAAATGCAGTGGGGTATCAGTAAATACCGCCCCAGATGCCTTCCTCTCCAAGTTCTGGGGGTCGATCCTGTTCCTGTCAAAAATTTGAATTTTCTCCACACTTTCAGTCTTGGTTACAGTAGCAGGGGTCAGCAACCTGTTGATTGCGAGTAGGTGATGGGAAGACTGCAGTCCTTCCTTGCTGACCTCCACCTTACTGTGACCATTGTGACCAATGCAGAAAGTGAGGGGCAAATCCAAATTTTTGAGATGTCACAGGAACAGAGCCACTGGGTTCATAGAGCATTGCCCTTCTACACATCAGTAATTTCATCTCTTTAGCATCCAGCATGGTCTTACCAGCTATCTCCATTTTTCTGCAGTCTGGTTAGAGTAGATGATGCTAGATGGAGAAGGCTAGTTGTTATGGGCAAAAACGCAGTAAAAAAAACAAAAAACAAAAATGAATTTCCATTGAAGTCTATCAGGCCAAAAAATACACAAAAGAACCACCTCTACTTTTTCTTGTTCAATAGGTTTTCAGTACTAAGAAGAAAGAGGAGAAAGCCCCAACAAGGTAAATCCAGAGAGACAATTATACATTTTAGTCACATTAGTGCTAGTATCAAGTCTGCTTTAATTACAGATGTTGCGCATGCACCACGGAACTATAGAAAAATACAAAAGTATATTGGAAACATGTCAATTTAACAGTAAAGTAAGGGTTCATGATTAGACCTAATGTAGGTTGATAGGGCATCTAGCATCCCTTCTTTAGTGCCCTAAAGTTAGAAACGGAGAGGAGACAAAAGCAAAAGGAAAGAAGAAGGCGGTAACAAATGGGGTGGGGGGGATTAAGTTCCTTTCTTCCACAAGCTGTCCAGGTATTCACATTGCTCAATGGTGTAATGTCCTTTGCTCTGTTAGGGAGTACCAAGACACAAAGAAGAGGGGGTGCACCAGCCTACCACTTTATCCCAATTTCACAGTTATTAATACTTCAACATAATTGTTACTCAGTGGTGTATTTAGGTTTCGTGCTGCCCTAGGCAACACAAAATGGGTTCGATTCCCAACCATGGCGCTTCCTGCATGGAGTTTGCATGTTCTCCCTGTGCTTGCATGGGTTTCCTCTGGGTACTCCGGTTTCCTCCCACACTCCAAAGACAGGCTGGTAGGTTAATTGGCTCCTGTCTAAATTGGCCCTAGTATGTGTATGTATGAATGTAAGTTAGGGACCTTAGATTGTACGCCCCTTGAGGGTTAGGGACTGATGTGAATGTTCAATATGTATGTAAAGTGCTGTGTAAATTGACAGCGCTATACAAGTACCTGAATTAAATAAGAAGCTGATACATGTGAAGAACTAGTGTTCTGACAATTACACCCATGTGCAGGAGGTTTTACTTTGTGGGAGTAGGAAGACCATGGAGACCAGATTTTAGGGAGTTTCTCAGAACCTGCGCCTTTTTAAAAGGTTGCACTGCGGCATGCTGCACTGGTGCGAATGGGCACCATAGAGAATAATGTGATTTCTATTTTCATCCATTGTAGTGTGATGGCAGAACATCACCAATCGCAATAGTGTGAACAAGGATTTACACATAGTTTGTCACACCAAAAAAATAAATAATCCCCAAAAATATATGCCGCAGCTGAGATGTTTTTTCATGAAAAGTGTGTACCCATCCGATCGACACCATGTCCATGTATGGGGTGTTGGTGATATGTAGAGGAGGTTCAGTGACCAGTTGAGATGGATCCATGAGCGACCTGCAGGTTGTACACTTTACAAGGAACACGGCTGAGCCTAAGGCAGTTATCTGATATTTATTTTTAATTTTTTTTTGGATTTTTTTTTGGTGTCACAAATTTAATTTCCTGCTTTCACCATTCTATGCATATATATTTTAGAGGTCTGTGCATTTTTATATGTAGCACAGCAATTTTTCATTGTTATTCATTATTTAGCCCACTGAGACATGGGTTGTGTACACTAGTGGCTACAGTATTATATATATATATATTTTGTATTCACCATAGTAAGCGCTTGAGTTTATTCACATTTTTTTAAGGATTTACACATCACTAGACAATTCCTAGCCGATCGGCTAGCTAGGAACTTTGCAATACAAAGAAAACTAAAGCAACCAACAGCAATTCGGAGCTAGGGATGGTTGAGCACAGGGACATTAAATAAATTATATTTCTTTACTAAATATGCTTTAGGTGCATCTAGTTCAGTTTTGGGCAAGTAGTGAGGCAACAATCTTGGGCGCGCTCAATAGAATATTATACTAGGATCACATTTAGAAAGGATCCAACTAACCTACCAGCATGGCATTGGATTTTGGGAGAATGTTGGAGTACCCAGAGGAAACCCATATAAGCACACAGAAAATGCAAACTCCATGCAGATAGCGTCCTGATTGGGACTCAAATTAAGGACTCCAGTACTGCAAGACAAAAATACTAACCACCACATTACTGTGATCTAAATCCAAAATGTAAATTTTTTTTAGTTTTAGATAGAGCCAGGTTAAAGCCCAGCAGTTATTCTTTTTTGTTGCATGTGTCCCATGGGGGAGATTCCCATTTACTTCCTGTTCTGTGGTAAGGGGAAATAATCTCTTCACCAGTTCTTACTGCAACAAGTGTTCCCATTGGAAAACCCCTCTGTTCCTGTTCCCATCACAACTCAAAAATGTGGATTTTCCCCTCATTTTCAGTCTTGGTGACAATGGTCACAGCAGGACAAAGAAAGATAATCAATCTACAGAGTAAAAACACAGACTACAAAAATAAATGCAAGAAGGTTCTGGAACTACTGTGCTCTTTTTAAAGTGAAGAAATAAAAAAGTTTTGCCTTTAGATACACATTAAAATAAATATATGCTGAAGCATATGGCCCCAGGGAGCCTCCCATAAAAAGATGCCTACAATGTAAATAGCCTATTGAGAAACCTGAGCATGCGGTCATGTTCTGGTTTTAAGAATGGGGGGCTTCTAGGGTACAAATTGGCAGAGCAGATGATCTGTGGCAGACCACTTTTCAGAGTGTGGTACAGCAGTGGCTACCAAGCATTCGGGTGCTAATACTGCCACCTAAGGGGGTTGGCTGGCTGATTTAATCTAAGTATATTATTTTAAATGTCAAGAAACACAATCACAATGACAATCACAGGAAATATTAAACCACCATATAACAAGTAAGAAGTCATAGACTTACAGTGCTTTGGCTCGCTGTTTTAGTTTGGTTCCATGCACTTGAATGGGAGTGGTACTTCCTGCCAAACATGACTGATGGTACAAACTTCAGCAATCTACAACACACTGTGGCTAAATGGTTAGCACTTCCGCCTGGCAGTACTAGGATTGTTGGTTCAAATCCCAACCACGGCACCACCTGCCTTTGGAGTTTGCATGTTCTCTCTGTGCCTGCATGGGTTTCCTCCAGATACTCCGGTTTCCTCCCACACTCCAAAGACATGCTGGTAGGTGAATTGGATCTGGTCTAAATTGTCCCTAGTATATAATTGTGAGTTAGAGACCTTAGATTGTATGCCCCTTGAGGGTTAGGGACTGATGTGAATGTACAATATATATGTAAAGCGCTGCGTAAATTGACGGTGCTATATAAGTACCTGTAATAAATAAATAATAAATGCCATGGGTGCTAGCCATGTTACAGTGATAATAAACCTCAGACATGAAATATGAACAAAGCACATCCTTCTGTGTACTTGTCTCAGTCCAGAGCACTAAGTGCCATTTCTGTCGGCTGCCTTCTTCCTCTGCCATCAGCATGAATCACGTCTGACAAGTTTTCCTGACGCCAAAAGAAAAATGGTGATAAGGGAGGGACCTCCAGCAGATTGACATCCTTAGCTTTGTTCCTGTGAGCTGTGTGGAGGGGGTGTGTCCCTTCCAACCAATCAGCTATCAGATCTTTCCTCACTGAGCTCTGCAGTGTGTCATTTCAGCTCTCCACCCACTTTTTTTCTGAGCTCTCAGACAAGCTTATACATTAGGCACTTTGAACAGATTATTATTATACAGGATTTATATAGCGCCGACAGTTGGCTCAGCGCTTTACAATATAATACAGCAACAATACAGTTCAATACAAGAGGGATAGGAGGGCCCTGATCCTTGGAGCTTACAATCTAGGAGATGTAGTGAAAAGAAGACTAAAGATAAACAGGTACAACTTATGTATTATTATTATTCAGTATTTATATAGCGCTAAAAAGGTTTGCTCAGCGCTGTACAATATAGTGGGGGACAGAACATGAGACAATACAGTAACAAAACAAAACACGAGGGGTTCGAGGGCTCTGCTCTTTTGAGCTTACAATCTAGGAGGGAGGGGATAGTGGTACAGGAGGAAGTGGCTGTGGGGGATGGAGTGATAGGAAGAGTGGAGGAGATTGGCTGTTAGGTGAGGGCGGGGTAGGCTTCCCTGAAGAGATGGGTTTTCAGGGTGCGCCTAAAGGTGAGGAGGGTAGGTGACAGTCTGATGGATTGGGGTAGTAAGTTCCAGAGGATGGGGGAAGTCCTGGAGAAGTCCTGCAGTCGGGCGTGGGAGGAGGAGACCAGGGAGCTAGAAAGTAGGAGGTCTTGTGAGGAGCGAAGAGTACGGGTAGGGTGGTATTTGGATATCAGGTCGGTGATGTAGTTTGGGGCAGTGTTATGAATGGCTTTGTATGTCAATGTTAGTAGTTTGAATTGAATGCGTTGGGCAATCGGAAGCCAGTAGAGGGAATGACAGAGGGGGGTGGCAGAGGTGGAGCAGTTGGTAAGGTGGAGGAGTCTGGCCGCTGAGTTCAGGATAGACTGAAGCGGGGATAGTCTGTGATGAGGTAGGCCGGTGAGGAGGGAGTTGCAGTAGTCCAGACGTGAGATAATGAGGGAGTGAACGAGTTGTTTAGTAGTGTCTGGGGTTAGGAGCGAACGTATTTTGGAGATGTTGCGGAGGTGGAGCCTGCATGAGTTTGACAACGACTGTACATGGGGTTGGAAGGACAGGTTTGAGTCTAGAGTGACACCTAGGACTTTGGCTTGTAGGGTGGGACTGATGGTGGCGTTGTTGGTCGTGATGGAGAGGGTGGGGGTGGGGGGGGGGGGCGCACGGGCTGCGGGGAAAATCAGGAGCTCAGTTTTGGAAAGGTTCAGTTTGAGGAAATGGAGCGACATCCAGTCTGATATGTCATTCAGTAGGTGTGTGATACAGGCGGAGACTAAAAGGGGTTTATGTAAGAGGATTTGTTTCATCTCTGTGCATCACCTGAGGCCAGTCAATTCACTGGGTATATGTAAGGGTTTACAACCACTTACTTGCAGCTGGGCAGTCTACAGACTGAACTACCTATTTTTACTGCCCGTCGCCCACCCATGTAAAGAAGGTCTAAGCCTCCTAAATTTGTTTCAAGCAAAAGATTTTACAAGCTAGACAAAAAGTCAGTTATACAATAGTCTGATTTCAGCTGGGCGGCAGCACTTCCCACCCCTTGACATTCTACAAACACAGATCTGTGACTAAAATCTGGAAAAGCCACCACCAGCCATATACACACTACATTGTGCGCTCCATATGTGTCTGAAAGCCACAAGAGGATTCTCCGATTCGGTCATTGTGCGTGCAGCTGTGTCTCCAGCTCATGGTAATGCAGTCCTAAGCACTGCCATGTCTTCTTTTACAAGCCTGTTTTATTTAAACAACTGTCCGCAAACCATTTTCTCTTCAAGAACACATGCCACATTCCCGCAGCTAGAAAGACTTCTTTTAATTAGTTTGGAAAGGGAAAAAAACAAAAAACAAAAAAAAAGAAGTCTTGAACAAATAAACTTTAAATGTGTTATTATCATTCATGGTTGCCCCCACTGGAGAATGCACACTTGATCCTAGTAGGGGGTACAATTACCCTTCCAGGAACAAACACATGGAGGAAAACAGCTAATGAGCTCCAAAAAAAAAAAAAAAACCCAGAGCAGATCCTTCAGAGTTCCTCAGCTCCAGTCTGTCCTGTACATATGTGAACAAGATGGATGCTGGTAGCAGAGAAGCAGGGCATGCTGGGAGTTTACAGAGCCTCAGAGTGATTCCAGGCCAAGGAAAACATTAAAATGGTAGTCTATGGTACTTAAGGTTTTGCAAGAGGATTGGCCTTCTAGGCAAACACAAGTACTTAAGAGAGTAAAAAGATCTGAGGCTGGAGATGAGCCATTTGCAGCTGCGTCAACAAGAGGGTATTACCGGTTGCAAAGGGCCAGTGAAAAGGAAGGATTAAATTCCCAAAAGTTGTTAAAAAAAAAAAAAAAGAAAAAAAAAGAAAATCTCCCCGTCTGCTAAATAATCTGCACAGGTTTAGTGCATGGAAAGAGAATTATTTTTAGTGGCCATGAACAAGAAAATTTCAGGCGCTAGCTAGCCAAGGTTCCTCAAAAATTTATTAAGTTCACGTAGAATCCAACAGTGGTTGTCAACTTACGAGGTATAGGGAGCCTCAACTGTGACATCACCAAAGGGCCAAACTTAATGTTCAGATGTAATGCTAGACAGGACTGTCAAAAAACACAGGCCCAGTACAGAAATTGATGGTCAGAGACTAAGGACCTGCTAGAAGTTTGGTTGGAGATGTTGCTGCAGAAACACCAAGAGATTGGGATGTGTTTCATGGGGCCAATAGATAGCGCTGATGTTACTCCTTTACAAATCAATGCTTCCACTACAACACACTCTTTCAGTCAAAGAGCCAAACAACAAGTACCAAGTGCCACAGCTTGGCCACCAGGTTTATAAAGCCTTGTAGGTTAATTGGCTCCTGTCTAAATTGGCCCTAGTAGGTGTATGAATGTGAGTTAGGGACCTTAGATTGTACACCCCTTGAGGGTTAGGGACTGATGTGAATGTACAATATATATGTAAAGCCCATGTTTTCAGTTCATTGAAGTTAACCCCTTATTTTGCCATTCAGGACAACTAACCTGCCCCCTTTACAGCACATGTCCTTTGCTACCAATATTTGCCCCTCCCATTTTCCCCACCCACTAAAGATATGGGAAATGAGGACAGCATGTGACTTCGTCCTCTTCCTAGAACTATGCAGTGCGCAGCATCTGAGCAACCAATAGGAAGGACCAATTCCAGGGCAGGGGCCAAAGCTAGACACGTGTGTTTCAGTGTTGGTTTTTCCGACAAAAAATCATTTTCTGGGATTCAGATGTGTCCAAATCTCTGAATCGACACAGAAACAAATGGCAACAAATTAGAGCCCATGGGGAAATTAATAAAAAAAATTTTGAATTTGTACGATAATTCGGATTTGGAAAACAAATGGATCCCAATTTAATTTTATTCATTAATTCAAATGTAAATGACACCAGTTGATATTGTCAAATCAGCTCATGCCATTTCTCTTAGTGGGTTGGGCTAGCGTCCAAAAATATTGAATCCTTCCAATTCGAATATGTCCGATTTGATAATGTTTTGAATATATAGCAATCGCAGAAAAAAAAACAGCAAAATTCTTCCAATCCATCTGGACCAATAAATATGCTAAACAAATGCCGAAGATGCGAAATGAATTCCGAAAACGAATCAAGATGACATAACAAATTTCACAAAATTACAAAAACAAAATTCTTCAAGGAACAAATACATCTGAAAGAAAAATTTCCAACATTTAAGTCTAGCCAAAGCCTTGTGTAAGGGAAGAATTGGAGTTCAAAGCTCCTGATCCCCCACTCTAAAAAAGAAAAAAAACAGAATTGGGCAAAGTTTGGGCACAAGCCAAGGCATGAAGCCAGATCTGTACATGTATGGCCTGGTTGGAAAAAAGCTGGTCAGGGGCTATCTATGCAGGACAATGTCTGTCTTTCTCCAGGAGCAGACGGTCACATTCATTATTTTCATCTGTGATAAGCATATGAAAACATTTTATCCATATCCTATTTTTGAAACAAAGAAACAACAAACAATGGAAAACAATCATCACACAATGACTAGTTGTATTACATCTGCAGGAAGTTCTTCCATATTTGTTCTGTCAAAGAGTACAGACATAGTCAACCCAGAGAATGTACTAATCTGCATCATTCTATATACCTACCAACCATACTAACCATGAAGCCATTATATAGTAAGTGTAGACACCAACCCAGGGGCGGACTGACAACTCATGGGGCCCCCGGGCAATAGGGGATCATGGGGCCCCTGTGTCCTTGCCCAAACTCAAAAAAGCCTATGAAAAAGGTACCAGGGGCATCTCATGGGGTCCCCTACTGACCCCGGGCCCTCGGGCAGGGCCCGAGATTCCAAATGGTCAGTCCACCCCTGCACCAACCACTCTAGGCCCAAACTTAAACTTTCCATTGCTGACATAAAACTTTGCAATATTGTAAAGTGGTATTTACAAAAGTTTCCCGCATACTAGCCCTTTGGCTGGTGCGAGTCCAATCCTGTCATTTTTAGGCATTTCAGGTGCCGTACTGAGTGGTACTCACATCTAGGGCCATGTGTGTTCCAGGCGTACATCCCTGGATGTATATGCCCTAATCGCCAGTAGCACTAAGTACAGTGTTCAGCTTCCATGTATTTCAGCCTATCATATTTTGACAGGTCGCTGGCAGCAGGACTAGACGCTGCCCCTGTGCCTCCCGGTGCACTAAAAAACATCAAAGCGCTAGCATACATGAGACCCAATTTAAGTGAATGCATTGATAACAGGCAGCTCCATTCTCCATCACTCACCTTGTTAGAAGGTTCAGTATGGCGTGTCACCTCCTCGTATGCCCCCACATTGTCCCAAGTCGCCAGGAAAACATTAGTAGGAGAAAATGCAGCTTGTGGGAATCCTCTCTCGACCTGCCTGGCCACAGTGCTAAGAATCTCCAGGGAATTGTCCTGCCGGTAGTATATCTTGCCTTTTCCGTTGCTTGTGTCTATATCGGACAACAATGGGGCAATCAACGGGAAGTCGGTGGGAACGCCATCATCCACGTACTGCGTTTCCCGGGGAAAGTCTTGGGTTGAGATAATGCCGTTGGTCCCTACCTGGAGAGATGGAAGAACAGAGATTTAGATAATCAGCAGAAATGGACCAACTTCTGATATTTAGAATATGTTAGTTGTGAACATTCTAGTGTCAACTCTGATAACTACAGGTATAATCTATACACCCTCCACTGGCCACAATCAGAGGTTTAGCTAGGCAGGAAACTCAGCTTTTTCAAACTTTGCACATAATGTGAAGGTTAAAATCAGTGGCATAACTAGAACTTTCAGGGCCCCAGTGAAAAAAAACATTAACAGCCCCCCCTGACCCGAGCCCAAGTCCCTTTCCTCCGAGCCCCGGGGCCCTTTACTATGGTCCTGCAGCAGGACCCTTTCACATATTCTGCAGCGGGCCCCCTTCATGCCATCACATTAGAATCCCCCTTACATCAGAGTTCCCAGAGCCCCCTTTAAATCAGAGTTCCTCTCTACAGTACATCAGGGCCCACAGGGTTTGCCTTACAGTGCAGGGGGGAACTCTGCGGACCCCGACGCAGGGGGGAACTCTGCGGACCCCGACGCAGGGGGGAACTCTGCGGACCCCGACGCAGGGGGGAACTCTGCGGACCCCGACGCAGGGGGGAACTCTGCGGACCCCGACGCAGGGGGGAACTCTGCGGACCCCGACGCAGGGGGGAACTCTGCGGACCCCGACGCAGGGGGGAACTCTGCGGACCCTGATGTAAGTGGGAATGTGGTGGACTCTGGTGTAAAGGGCAGCTCCAGAGCCAGACAAATAGTAATCGGCTGAGTTCCTCTCTACAGTACATCAGGGCCCACAGGGTTTGCCTTACAGTGCAGGGGGGGAACTCTGCGGAACCCCGACGCAGGGGGGGAACTCTGCGGAACCCCGACGCAGGGGGGGAACTCTGCGGAACCCCGACGCAGGGGGGGAACTCTGCGGAACCCCGACGCAGGGGGGGAACTCTGCGGAACCCCGACGCAGGGGGGGAACTCTGCGGAACCCCGATGTAAGTGGGAATGTGGTGGACTCTGGTGTAAAGGGCAGCTCCAGAGCCAGACAAATAGTAATCGGCTGAGCTCTGCTTGGGCAGGGAGGGGTGGACCGCAAGGAGGGGGCAGGTGAGCTAGAGGAAGCTCAGGGGCAAGCGTAGCTCCAGCGGGCACTTACCTGCTATTTAAAGATAGCAGAAAAGTGCCCATTTTTTACCAGCAATACTGCTTGGTGCCCCCCCCCCCACACATACACACCACAACTGCGACCTTTGCGACCCTGGTAGTTCCGCCACTGCTTAAAATCTTCTGACAATGATTGTGTAATGGCATACCTTACAATACATTGCGTTAAGGCAGTCCATTCATTATGAATGGGCTTCCAATGCACCACAACAGATGAAAAAAATGTGCATGACCTTTTTTTAACAATGTATTTCATCACTACAAAGGGTATATGCGCTGTAGTGCATTGGGCTCTACTGTACAATGTGTTGGGAGTGCCATTCACAAGCACACACAGGACAGGTGCCTTGTCATGCATTGTAACAATGCATATTAAAGCATATGTTTTAATGCAAAAGTGTGAATGGGCCATTCATCTAACAATAGGCTTTGGCTTGCCAGAGTTTCCAACACTTCTGTTTCTTTTCTAGAGTTCTCAGACATTCATTAGGAACACCACTAAAGAAATATATGTACTCTAGACCAGAGGATCTGAACATTAATGAGATCAGGGCCTGGTAAATCCTTGCAAAACCTCTCATGACCCAAACAATAAAAAATATAAAAAACATCCCACGTAATAAAAGTTCTGGATGGGGCTGGGCGTTACCATGGAAGAAGATGGGGGTTCTGGAGGGGGATAGGAAGGGGACTCTGCAGCAGACTGTGTAGGAGATGAGGTTTCTGGAGTGATCTGGGGACAACTGTGGGGATGGATTCTCTAGAGGGAGCTGGAGGTCTCTCCACTAGGCTGGGGGCTTTTCATGGCCACTGTGGGAGATCAGAGTACACTACAGGGACTGATTGGCACTGTGGGACAGTGTTGGTGACTGGAGGCTCTGCAGCAAGCTGTGGGGCACTGTAGGGTCTGAGAACTGTCAGAGTCTAGAGGCATTGTGGGAGGTTGAGGGGCACTGCAGGCCAATTATGGGAGGCTGGGTGGCACTGTGAGAGATCAGGGGATCAACATCTGGCTGGAGGCCCAGGAGGGAGTAGGCCACGGCCCACTGGTTGGGAACCACTGCTCTACAACAAAAAAGCAAAATAAAAAGAAATTGACCAACTTGCACAAGATGTATAAATTATTCCTCAATTCCTCTCAAGGACACATCCTATTTGAAGCAACTGGAAGAGTGCTGCTTCAGCCAAAAAATCCTGTGCCTCTTTAGCATGACAGCAACAGGTACACTTTAATTTCCCACAGCTGGGACGGTCCGCTGAGAGGCTTCAGACATGATGGATGATTTCCAGAGATTGCGCACTATTCAGGTCAAACAGCTGTTCTGTGCATTACATGCATACCCGGGACAATGTGAATGTTGTACCAGATCACATCTCCCGGTGGAGTGGAGAATTGAAAGCAGCTTTTACATACTTCACAAAGCATACCAACTGTCATCTCCTAATACAGCATGACGAGGCAGTGCATAAAGCAATAATCATGTGCAAAATGCAGAAATCCATCAAAACCAATCAGACTGTATATTTCCCAATTATTTGCTATAGCTATACAGCATATGAAGCATCACAGTGGTACCAGAAGTGATGTCACAGGAGATGCAGTCTAGTCCTGGCAAGACTGCAGCATTGTAGGACCAAAGATGACCACTATTGGTATTGTAGACACCAAATCACAACCAAAGTGATGTGATCCCATTTCTTTCTACCATGATTTAATGGCTGAACTGAATGGACTTTTGTCTTTTTTCAGCCAGACTAACTATGTAACTATGATGATCTGTTTCCTATTTTCTGATGAGATCAGTCTTCTCCTTCCTAGATCTTCTGTATCAGCTTCTTTTGGGGGGTTGACCTACTAAAGGCAAACAGACTACGCATTTTGCAAGTGCAGCAGCAGTTTTTTCAGAGCTTAGTAAAGGAGGGGAAGCTCTGCTAACTTTCATCATCCAATCGTGAGCAAGCAAAAATGTGTTTTTTTAATTTTACTTGCAGGTGATTGGGTATTCTTTCTAAAGTAAAGCGTTACCTCATTTACTAAGCTCTGGAGCAATTGCACTTGCCTTTAATAAATCAACCACAAAGTGTACCTGAAGCCAACATTTTTTTTCCATTCTGAATAAAATAAGGAAAAATATGTCCATTTTTTCTGCCATCTGTGCCCCATTAGCGAGATTTCACACCCAGTTCTGTGGGCAATAGAAAGTTAAAAGAAGTGAAGATAGATAAGGAGGAGGATTTGCAGGTGTGAAAGTGATGACATGTTTTGTGTTGAAAGCGAAAGTTAGGTAACTTTCTTTTGATTCTGCTGTGTGATGAGACACCTAGCTGACAGGTGGAAAGCTCATTCACTGTGTGTGCTGCTAGTAATACAGAGTCATGTCAGAGTAGTAAACTCAGAGGGCAAATTGTTGGTGCTGCTTAGCTGGTGTCTCTGTAACTGAAGTTGGCAATTTATTTGCAGTGTTGCGAGGTACAGTATCAAAGGGTATGGAGGAATATGCAGTTTCTGGGAAAACGTCTGACAAGGAGCAGCGCAGTCGGCATGTTCAGCTCACTGAAAGAGACAAAAAGGACATTGCGCAGGATTGTGACCCGGAATAGGAAAACAACTGCTGCAAAAGTGACTGCAGAGCTCGGGACTCAGGCTTCTCGGGACTCAGGCTTCTCGGGACTCAGGCTTCTCGGGACTCAGGCTTCTCGGGACTCAGGCTTCTCGGGACTCAGGCTTCTCGGGACTCAGGCTTCTCGGGACTCAGGCTTCTCGGGACTCAGGCTTCTCGGGACTCAGGCTTCTCGGGACTCAGGCTTCTCGGGACTCAGGCTTCTCGGGACTCAGGCTTCTCGGGACTCAGGCTTCTCGGGACTCAGGCTTCTCGGGACTCAGGCTTCTCGGGACTCAGGCTTCTCGGGACTCAGGCTTCTCGGGACTCAGGCTTCTCGGGACTCAGGCTTGTCTTCCGATTCACAGGCTGTCTGTGCATCACTCTGATGATTTGGTAGATCTGTTCCTTTTTTTTGTGCCTCCTTGCAGACTTGTCTCACATGCCATTTTGGTCTTTGTTCCATGGGATTGGACATACTTCCATTCTTTGGAGTAATAAATCTCAAATTTACCACTCTATTTCCTTGAGTTATTACATCTATTACTAAGTGGAATTTTATTTGTTCCATACATTGTCCTGCTCAAGACATTTCCTATTGGGGGGATTTCTGATGCCCCTCTGTCAGTCTTTGTTGTCTGGTGACTTACATCTGTCCACTCTTGCCCTCTTGGATGATGCACCCCACCGGAACATGGTGTCCAGTCTCCCATTTTGTAAGTCATCTAGTTTTTTGCTCTGACATATGTTTTTAAAGCCCTTTATCTCTCATCCCCCTGAGAAAGATCTAGAATGTGGGAATGATCTAAACGCGTCGGGGCATTTTTTCTTTTCTCTGTGTGGTTTCATATTCTTGTATTAATAGTTCTCTTGTAAAAATATTGTCAGAGCATTATTCTTTTTAGAAATTATGTATTTATTAATATAATGGAAATTTGTATTTATAAAGTTGACAAAAATATTTTTTAACAAAATGTCTCTTTCCATATATGTATGATCCTATTGCTGCATTAAAGTCCCACTGGGGGTTCTTTGGGTATACATGGGACTGAGATTGAGCTCCGCAGTCACTTTTGCAGCAGTAGTTTTCCTATTTCGGGCTGCAACCCTGCGCATGTCTTTTTTGTCTCTTTCGATCAGTTGACCATGTCGACCGCGCTTACACTTATCAGACACCATTTTTGCGGAAACTGTATACGCCGCCATAACCTTTAATACTGTAACTCGCAACACAGCAAATAAATCGGCGACTTCGGTCAGAGGCACCAACAATTTTCCCTCTTTGAAGCTCAGTAAGCTCTGACATGACTCCGTATTACTATCAGCGCACCCAGTGAATGAGGAAAGTGAAGCTTCCCACCTGTTTGCTAGGTGTCTCATCACACGGCAGAAGCAAAAGAATATTACATCACTTCTGCTTTCAACATGTCATCACTTTCACACCTGCAAATCATGTCGTGTTCCCATTTTTTCGTCTAACCCCTGTATATGTATATGGCCGGCAACAGAGGGTTAACAAAAGGCAGGCAAAAGCAACAAACTGTCCTGGAAATTACATGTATTCTGTTTCAGGAGATCACAACTTCTGCATATTAGTAGACCCCGGAGGATTGAAGATAACATTGCTACAAAGATCTAATCCGCTCTGCTGTCACAAACTACAAAATAGGTTTTTACATTTTTCTTTAACAGCAAAAAGTTCTTGTAGAAAGTCATCAAGCAGAAAACCCCAGATGTTGTTGCAGCGATTAGCGCGGACTCTGGAGCGCCGTGGCTCTGGGAGGACACACTGTACTCTTGTTACACGCCAAGAGGAACCGTCTGCAAGGCAGCTGGAGAGAGAGAGAGAGAGAATAGAGAGAGAGAGAGAGAGAGAGAGACGAGAAGAGAGAGAGAGAGAGAGAGAGAGAGAGAGAGACGAGAAGAGAGAGAGAGAGAGACGAGAAGAGAGAGAGAGAGAGACGAGAAGAGAGAGAGAGAGACGAGAAGAGAGAGAGAGAGACAGAGACGAGAAGAGAGAGAGAGAGACAGAGACGAGGAGAGAGAGAGAGAGACGAGGAGAGAGAGAGAGAGACGAGGAGAGAGAGAGAGAGAGACGAGGAGAGAGAGAGAGAGAGACGAGGAGAGAGAGAGAGAGAGACGAGGAGAGAGAGAGAGAGAGACGAGGAGAGAGAGAGAGAGACGAGGAGAGAGAGAGAGAGAGACGAGGAGAGAGAGAGAGAGAGACGAGGAGAGAGAGAGAGAGACGAGGAGAGAGAGAGAGAGAGAGAGAGACGAGGAGAGAGAGAGAGAGAGAGAGAGACGAGGAGAGAGAGAGAGAGACACGAGGAGAGAGAGAGAGAGACGAGGAGAGAGAGAGAGAGAGAGACGAGGAGAGAGAGAGAGAGAGAGACGAGGAGAGAGAGAGAGAGACGAGGAGAGAGAGAGAGAGACGAGGAGAGAGAGAGAGAGACGAGGAGAGAGAGAGACGAGGAGAGAGAGAGACGAGAAGAGAGAGAGACGAGAAGAGAGAGAGACGAGAAGAGAGAAACGAGAGGAGAGAGGAGAAGAGAGAGGAGAAGAGAAGAGAGAGGAGAAGAGAAGAGAGAGGAGAAGAGAAGAGAGAGGAGAAGAGAGAGAGAGGAGAAGAGAAGAGAGAGGAGAAGAGAAGAGAGAGGAGAAGAGAGAGAGAGAGAGATGAGGCGAGAGAGAGAGAGAGAGAGAGAGAGACGAGGCGAGAGAGAGAGACGAGGCGAGAGAGAGAGAAGACGAGAAGACGAGAGAGAGAGAAGACGAGAAGACGAGAAGAGAAAGGAAGAGAAGAGAGAGGAAGAGAAGACGAGAAGACAAGACGAGAAGAGAGGAAGAGAAGACGAGAAGACAAGACGAGAAGACAAGACGAGAAGACAAGACGAGAAGACAAGACGAGAAGACAAGACGAGAAGACAAGACGAGAAGACAAGACGAGAAGACAAGACGAGAAGACAAGACGAGAAGACAAGACGAGAAGACAAGACGAGAAGACAAGACGAGAAGACAAGACGAGAAGAAAGAGAGGAGGAGAGAAGAGAGGGAGGGAGAGGTGGAGAGGGGAGAGAGAGAGGGGGAGAGAGAGAGGGGGGGAGAGAGAGAGGGGGGGAAGAGAGAGAGGGGGGGAGAGAGAGAGGGGGGAGAGAGGGGGGAGAGAGAGAGAGGGGGGAGAGAGGGGGGAGAGAGAGAGAGGGGGGGGAGAGAGGGGGGGAGAGAGAGAGAGAGGGGGGGAGAGAGGGGAGAGAGAGAGGGGGGGAGAGAGAGAGAGGGGGGAGAGAGAGAGGGGGGGAGAGAGAGAGGGGGGGGAGAGAGAGAGGGGGGGAGAGAGAGAGGGGGGGAGAGAGAGGGGGGGGGAGAGAGAGAGGGAGAGAGAGAGGGGGGAGAGAGAGAGGGGGGGGGAGAGAGAGGGGGGAGAGAGGGGGGAGAGAGAGAGAGGGGGGAGAGAGGGGGGGAGAGAGGGGGGAGAGAGAGAGGGGGGAGAGAGGGG